>NW_009935211.1:1763-13475 GCF_000696875.1 Nestor notabilis | reverse complement strand
ACGGCCCTCTCCGCGCTGCGGTGTGAACAGCCCGGTCGCCCTCTACCCACCGCTGCCGCCGCAGCAGTGCTGGAGGGCAGTAGGAAGCCTGTAGAGTACGTGGGGGAGAGCGCCCGTGAGCTCTGTGAGGAGGGGGTGCTGGTGGCAGGAGCTGGAAGGGCATTGCTGGCTGT
This sequence comes from Nestor notabilis, assembly GCF_000696875.1. NCBI lineage: Eukaryota > Metazoa > Chordata > Aves > Psittaciformes > Psittacidae > Nestor > Nestor notabilis. Next base: position 13,302 of record NW_009935211.1, on the reverse strand, counting down.
GGGGACACCGATGGGCACCGTCACCCCTGCGGTGGGACTGGTCGGAGTTTTTGAAGCTTAGGTGATGACAGTATTTAGTGCACAATGACCGGCGCCATAGCTTAGTCCTTCCCAGTCGTGTTTGGTGTCCCTTCCTTCTAGCCCGGGGAACACAGCGAGGTATGGTGGATCTGTGTGTGGTTTTTTTAACCCCTTCTAGATAAACATTTTGAGGGATGGATTGGTAATCATGTAGGAGTAATCCTAAAGAAACTGGGGGGAAGAAAAATCTTTACTATAAATTCTCTTTCAATTTGTGCTTAAAATGTGATACTTTGGGCACAAAACACATCTACCAGCCCACAGCATACAACTGTCAGACAGCAGAGTTTACACTGCTGCCACACTAGTGCTACACTGGTATCCAGCTCCTCCTCTCTGATCTTGATCTGTTTGTCCTCCCAAAGGCAGTTCTCTGAACTCCTACAGGACATCTTTTCATATTCTATGAGCTTTGCTTCCTCATCAGCCCAATAATTCTGTGTCATGCCCACCACTAGGAAGCTAAATCTGGTTTTGAAGATTGAAGTGGCGTTTCATATTGGTCATCTACGGAGAGGACAAAGGACGCTTTGTGGAAGAAAATCTGTAAGACAGTAAAACAGGCATGTACATGCAAAATGCCATGTTTTGGCCTTAGTAATTCTCCCTCTAAATTGAGCAAAGTAGTGCTTTCATGGCATGAGATTCTACTTTTTAAGAAAAAAGAAAATACGCAGAGGTAGACAGTGAGAGCAGCACTGAAGAGCACAGTCAGCCTCCAATCCAAAACCGTAGTTGTTAAAGCTTTGTCTATGGGAGTTGGGACTGATTTTTGTGTACATGGATGGAAATAAGTGTGTGCAAGATCAGCACCTTAACTGGGTAATACGGGAGGTAACAGCAGCGTAGGAAAGTCAGATGTAAGAAAGGAAAAAAGTGTTGCGCAGTTTTGCACTTCTGGCAGCTAAGACAGACATCTCAGGCAAGGGACAAGGGAGGGGTTTCGGTCCTACTTTTGATAGGCCGAATACACCTATAAAATATAGAGGAGAGGTTGAGTTAAAATGCAAGCTTTCATTTCATGGGTTAGGGAATTGAGCAGTGAAATAAATCACTTTAAAAAGAAAACACCAGGAATTTACTTTGGGAATGTAGTATGCTTCAGCCATTGGAAAGAACTTTCCATTGAATTTTAAAAATCCTTAAGGGAATTCCACAGTTTGAAAAAGAGACTTATTTCAACTTTGTATGGCTTTGTTAATATATACCTTTATTACTATCATAGCATGGCCAGGTCTAACATCATTTCTTCACAGTTTATTCCAACATTTCGATAAAGAGCACAAAGGTCTGTCTTGGAAGATGCATCGTGAAATACAGAAGATGAGAGAAGCTGCCCTTGTTTACCTGGACAGAAGTGGTGGCCTTCAGAAATTCTTGCAGGACTGCAAAAAATACAGTGGTATTACTCAACAGATAGTCTGTTAAACTGATATGTAATGTTGCACAGATATCCTGTTAGTTTTTATTTAAGATACTTCTTGCTCCTACAGACTCAAAACAAAGTTATGCTGTTTATCGTTTCGTTATTTCAATAAATCCTTCTGATATTGCTGAATTAGATGCAACTCTTGGAAACCACATTCTTCATAATCCCATACAAGCTGCACAGATTTTTCAGTCAGTAAGTACAGCTTGATAGACAAGAGTAGACAAAAGTACATCTTCTACATTTTAACTAGATTTTCCTTTCTAAAACAAAATGATTTGTCAATCACAGGTGTGCTTCATAGCTATTAAGACATTATCATTAATTGAACAACTGCAGACAGAGGCCCAGGTGAGGCTGCAGTTTTCCTCCATTTAGATCTTAAATCTTTCAAGGTGAAATATTAACTAGTATTATTTTTATATTAACTTTTCATTTTCCCTTGGGTTGTAGTATTAGTTGTAATTAAAAATAGCTGGAAATCTCACCCAACCCTATTGCAAGAATTTAGAGATAATTAATATGAAACCTCATTACTCTTCATGCATTTCTGATTTATTTTTCTAGTAGCCATATATCACATTGTGTGATTGTCCATTTAAGTAAAGTGGTTTTAAAGCAAACAAACAAATATTTTGATGGTATTAATATGATTGTGTCTCTTGTTAGATCAGTATATTGCTGAAACCAACCCATTTGCCACCTTTACCAAGTTACGTTCTGAGTCTTGCTGCATTTCCCTTTAATTACACATCTCAAAGATTTTATATGTCTGAAGGAATAGCGATTGCAATGGGAATTGTAACGAAATATACACAAGGAGCAAGATTTCTTTGTACTGAGGAAACCTGCCAATTTTCTAAAGGTAGTAAAAAAAAACTCAGTACTATTTCAGAAGCTTTATAATAATTTTGATAATTTCAGAGGTAAAACCCCAGCGTGACAAAGGCATTTTTCTATGCAGTCTTATTATGCGTACATTTTTGTAATGAGCACAGTATGATTTCTATTAATGGAAAGCAGTGGACCCTGCCAGTGGTTGATCAGCATTATTAAATGTTTCGGAAGCACAGCTATGCCAGCAATCCATTTTCCTAATGCTGAAGATAATTCATTAAATTATATTGGCAACATATCTTTTCTCATATAAGCTATCTGAAAGAAAAAAAGCTAAGCTGGTAGAATACTTTTTTCCCTTGGAAACTGTGTTTCTGTATATATTAATATACTATAGAACAGTATCCTTAAGTAACTAGCAAAAGCTGCTAGCATAGAGCAAATTTGTCTTAATAAGTAGCTCACTTCAGTGGAACTACATCTTTGAGTAATATTACTGAACTGCTGGTTGCAGGATTAGGCCTTAAAGACTTTAAAGGCTGTTTTGTTTGCTTCTTCCTGTAACAGAGGCCATAAATAATTAAAGAGAAGCTAAATCCCAAAGTTAGGAGACTGCAGAGTAAATCATAGTGATGTCTTTATGAGGGCACACACCTTTAGTAATGAATATCCATTTTTCCGTGGCATTTCCACGCCAGGCAGCGGTGGCAGTGGTTTCCTCCCCGCCACTCAGCAAGCCGCGCCGAGCTTTTCTGCTTGCGAATGTGCAGTAGGAACTTCTGCCATCCTGTGGTCAGCCTGCGATAAACGATACAGATCATTTTAGGGGAGGCATAGTACACGAACGTATGCTCGTCCAAAGAAACACATGATACATTTGGCATTTCAGTGTCAAGTATTTTAACCATAGAATCATAGCATGGTTCGGGTTGGAATGGACATTAAAGGTCATCTGGTTCCAAACCCACTGCCATGGGCAGGGACACATCCCACTATACTACATCACTCAAAGCCCCACTCAGCCTAGCCTTGAATGCTTCCAGGGATGGGATATCATGTCTATTCAAAATGGGAAATAAATTTTAAATGAAAGCCATGTCCTCATTTTAAATGTTCCATAAATAATTTCTTTCTAGGGTTTAGGTACATAAGAGTGCATCTGCCTGGAGCTACAGAATCTGCCACAGTGAGGAATGATTTTGTGTGTAGCTTGTGTTCTTCGCCACTGCAGGAAGACATGAAATTTAGAGTACTTGGTGGTAGGACCTATGTAGTTTTATTTTTAGACGTTACTTTCCTACTTCTGTTAAACAGTGAGTAAGCAAAATGGTGAAGTGTAAAAAGCCCCAAAGTCATAGAAACATAAAATAAAAATAAAGTCATTTAATAACAATAATAAAAGCTGTACTGTTTTCCAGATAATTAACCTTTTCTTTGCCTTTGTTTTGAAAGATAAGCAAATAGTTGAAATGATTGATGCAAAAGTTCTGAATGCTTTGAAAGGATATTCGAATGGTAAATCACATTTCAGGATTCAGACCTTCACAGTTTTCTTGAGAGGTAAGCTGAATTTTGGAGTTTTGTCAAAAATGGGTTAGAATTGAAAGGTAACAATCCCTTGCATTTGCCTTACAGGTCATTTCTCCAGACAAAATGGTGAAAGTCATAACTTATATTGCAGTTATTTAATAAGATTAGCAGGGAAAAATACCTAAATGTAGATGGGTAAACAGTATACACAGGTGACTGAAAAGTGCACATGGCAATACTGTTATGTTCACTTTTAGCTAAATAAAATCCCCTGGCCAGCTCTGCAGTATCACATCCCAACTGCAGCTTGTTTTTTCCTCCTTGATGCTTCCTCTGGTCACATTGATTTGTGCTAACTTCATGCATTTTTAACATCCTTCCTCAATCTAGCTGTGTTCCACATTCTGTCAGGATTTTTGGCTTCTACTACCACTATCTTGCACTGCAAAAATTAAATGGTTTCCACTGTGAATGTCCAACTAAAATCACAACTCCTCAACATAATTCCATTAATTCTCTTAAAAAAAAACCCAAACCACCCACCATTCAAAAAGTCTGGAATTATATGGTTAATTTATTGAAAGCTAAGTAGAAAAAAATCCTAATAATAATAAAATTATGAAAATAATAAAAACACTCAATGGGTGAGATACTGCAAGTTCTGCATGCATTATATTTCCACTGGCTTCAGTGATCTGTGAGGTCAGACAGGGTCTCTCAGCTGAGATTCACACACGGTTGGATGTAGCTTTCCTTTCCAAAAAATAAATGTGATTTTTTTTCTTTTTAAGAAACACAGAAATACGAATCTTCCCAAAGGCATTTGTGTGTCTTTCTGAAATTCTCCTTTTTACTGTATCTTTTTCTCTGACATCATATAGGACAGTAACTGATACCAGTGTCACCACAGGTTTCAGAGTAGGAACGCACACTTGCAAATGACTGCCCATTTTCTTTTCAATGCAAAACTAAATGCGTCATCCATTTGCCTTATCAGGAGTCTGCTTTTCCTCACCCCTTGTGCTTTCCTTACCTTTTGCACTAATCAATTATAACTGCATGCTTCATTTTATTCTAGGCCGTGATGGTGAACCTGGCAGCCAACTATTATTTCCTGCAATTAAAGCATAAAATAGAACCATTCAGAATGTGGGTTTCTGAACATGTCTTTTTAACTGGTTTATGCCCTCATACATCCGCAGGTTTCTCCCCCTCCTTTTTTTTAATTTCTAGATGAACTGGCCAATAAAATGACAATAGGAAACCACTACAAGATTATAGGAATTCCAGCTTGTGTACAAAATGGCTTACAAGCTACAGCATGTATAGAAGTCAATAGCATACAGCTCTGTAAACCAAGCGGTAAGAAAGTTCCATTAAAAAATCTTCTAGAACAGTATCTTGAGAACTGATCCAGTTTTCTGTTAAATAAAGGTCCAGGTTACAAAACCACTCTGGGACTTTTTTCTCACTGTCTGCAATGCATGCTTTCTGTCCCTTGAGAACATCTTCCTTTGCCTGCTTTCCAGACACTGGGAAACTACATCATTACTTACCGCAGTTCTTCAACTTCTCTTTCCAAATTTTCCTATCCATTGGAAGGTATTTTTAAATCATACATTAGATAAACCTGGTATTTTAGTTATCCCCTTCTTACTCTGTCAGTTCTAGCAGATCATGCCTGCTGCCTTTTTAGTAGTAAAATTAATGGTGTCAGATGTTTACATTCTCAGTTTGTGCTTAATACATAAACATATTCTTTGTAAGTTTTGCATCAAGTCTAAAATGGTCATTTTAGTGTTCTAATAGATCTGCACAGCTGTCTTACTAAGCGTTCATTAACCCATACTTTGTTTTCATTAGGTCCTTCTTTTGTCAGTGACAATTTTAAGTATCTGCTCTCACTGACTACAAGTTCATGCTGGAGGTTTACTGCCATCCTTGCCAATATCTTTGCTTCTCAAGTTGTTCCACCAGGCACCTATAATACTCTCAAGCTGGCAATATTGCTGAGTTTAGTACAGACGTGTGAAAAAGAAAATGCAGATTACCTGGATCTGTTGATTGTGACAAGTGACACACTAGTCATTGACAGGTAAAGAGATTCCTTATTTTTCACATAGGTTAGAATGCAAAAATTTAGTACTTTTAAAGCTAATAGTAAGTGTAAGTGCAGGCAGAGCACTTTTTTCATTATAAAGCATTAAGTTGTTAAACTTTGAAAAACTGAACAATAATTTAACATTTTGTCACTGACAGTTGTTTGATCTTCTAGGCTTCTGAATTACAGCCTCTGTCTTCTGCCTCGTGGCATACGACACCCACCTTACAGTGACCTCTTCCCTTCTGTGTCCAAAGACAAACATGGAACTGGAAGTGCTAGTATTCAAGCTTGCAGTGCTGTGCTGGCCAAGGGTGGTATCTGCTACATAGGAGACTTGGCTTCATATAAAAAGGATAAACTTGAACTTCTACAGTCCGGTAATCTCACACCTAATAACAAATGAGGGGACAGAACAAAACAAACGTGAATTTATGGCTAGGTTTGTTCCAGTTTATGGCCCTCAAATGCTGGGAAAAGCTGTAAGCTGGTTTTAGTAAGTCTGTGTGAAAAAAAAAAAAAAAAACCCAGGACAAAAAAGCCCAGGTCCTGTAAGCTTACATTTGCTACACAGGCAGAGATCACTCTGCTGATCCTCACAATTCAGTAAAATACAAAATCGTGACTGGTTTCAGATAGTGTGTGTGGGTATTAGGATTTATAGTTAAACTAATGTATTTTTCTTATCCTAGTGCTAGAGAGCAGAACAACAACAGTCTTCATTCCTGGGAAGAAGTATGGAGAAGAGGCTGACCAGCAAGTCACTATTTCACTTCAGACCAACTTCTGGTCTTACGTGGATTCTTCCTCAAAGAAACATACACAAAAGGACAACTTTTTAATTGGACAGATGGTAAAGCACATGCCTTGTTACGACCAACTGTGCTGGAGCAGCCATGTGTTTATGGTTATTTCCACTCATGAAATAATGAAAACAATCAAATTTGCGTTTCCCAAAAAGTCACAACTTCAGTGATTTTAGCTCATTTTAGAAGATACTTGATGCCAAACTCAAGTAGTTGTTTTCTTTCTCTGGGTCTTCCCTCTAGGACATGAGTTTGATTCCACCTAACCTTGTAGATGGTTTTGGGCTTTTGATACACAATGAGTTTCCTTCATGTCAACTATCTTCACCTCTGGTACACCATATCTTGAAAAAAGCCATTCATCCTGAAGCCATGCTGTACAAAGTCTCCCAGCAGTTCAGAATGCAGGATTATGAGGAGGTAACAAATCCTACTCAGTAATTTAGAAGTGCATTATACTTCAGAATATCATAATGTTTCTGGGATTGGAAAGTTCTCTCCGCACATTCTGACTGCCAACACTCACTTTCTATCATTCCCCGCCCAGTATTCACCAGCACTAACAGGATCATTGATAACATTAGCTTCAGTTCTTTAGAAGGGCCAGCATAATAAATTCCATTTATCTTGTTTCTGAGAAACATCTCATATCAGTTACCACTGATATGAGAACTGATCTCCAATACCTACTTTCAACCAGTGTAGTTTACAGTTAGTAGTAAAAGTTAATATTCCATTCTAAATAAACTGTTCATCTTTCTAGAATAATTAACAGATAATGCTGTTTAGCATCTGAGATCCATCCTCATCCATAGCTGAATGGTGACATGTCTTCACAAAAACTATTGGTAAAATATATTGCCTAAACTGTATTACTATGCCACTGGCATGTTAGAAGGTGTGAAAAAGGTAAATTCTTCATTTTCCAGTTAAATATTAAAATGTATACCCCCTCTCCAGTTTATTTTGTTTGCTAAGAATCTTCATGTTGAACTAAGTCCAGAAGCAGAAAGCCTCATTCAGGGCTACTATCTCGCAAGTCGCAGAGTGAGAAGAGATTCTATGCATGGATCAACATTATCAGCATCTGCACTAAAAATTCTGTATGTCCTACTTTTCATAGTAAAAGAAACACATCTACATTTCAAATAGAAATTGTGCTCAGGAGCTTGATAAGTACAAATCGAGACAGGACTCTTAAGTTTTGAGAAGTTCAAGTGTAAAGAATCTCATTTACCATTTATAAATAATATTGTATATATTGATGTTGAAAAGAAAAAAGTTTAAGGAACTTTGCCAGGCAAACCCACCAGTGATTGAAGAAACAATTTTCAATCTTAAAGCTATCTAGAAAAACAAAAATTTGATTTTAATTATTACAGCTTGGTTTTATGCAAGCAAAGGTATTAACAGTATATAATATGCCAACTTCCACTGCTTTCAGAGCATAAGAACATCATGCCTAGTAACACACACCTCATCAGTGGCAAGTATAACCACACAGGATGTGGGGGGAGTTTACACACCCAAGGTATAGGAAAAACCCACTTGCGTTAACTTTTGAGGCGTGGAAGTGCTTGAAGCAGCACAGTACATACTGCCTTCATGTCCACAATATTTATTTCTGACATGCTTGTATTAATCTCTCAGGATTTCACTGTCTAAGGCTCATGCTAAACTAAGTTTAAGAAAGAAAGTACTTGAGGAAGATGCCTTGATTGCCATTTTGTTACTCGAATCATCTCTGACCCTGAAACACGGTAAATAATGCAACTCAGTCTTTAGTTTTCAGTACAGAGATTTCAGATTTTGTCACTTTGAAAAAAGTTTGTATCAAATGATTACAATAACAGTTCATTTCAAATCAAAGTCCAGAATTTGCACTGAAGACTCATATCAGGTCTTTCAGCTGACTTTGCCCCACAGTCAGTGCTGTCCTTCATGCTGGCAGATTTCCCTCCCTGGGGAACCAGTAGACAAGGTTGCAGGTTTTTTGTTGTTTATCTAGCATCATAGTCACATTGGTTCATACACAAATTTGGCAGTGAGACAAGAATTACCATGTAACACTCCGTAACACAATCTTTTCTGTTACCATTTAAGTAATCTGTGTCACAGCTTTTTTTTCCCTTCAAAGGGAAGTTTATCAAATCTGGCAGAAGTTTATCACATCTTTCAGCGTAAGTCTCTTTCTTCTTTGCTTAGGCAAGTCTGCATTATGCATAGCACCAAATCCTGTATTTCCATTTGACCTCAGTGATGAAAACTCCCTGCAACAGAGAGACAGTTACCTCATGCAGTGTCACCATCAACTACTGAAGTTCATTGGTACATATGGCCCAGGAATTCACATTAAGACTAATGAAGACTGAAAAGTCGATTGTGTAAGTAAAGCCTGAGCCTTTACCCTTCTGAGACTGCAGTTAGAAATACACAACCCAAAGTTTTTAGTGTTTTTGTCAGGCAGTTCCGTGCTCATTTGCTAAGGGATAAAGCATGGTTGACAAGATTTAATCACAAGTTTTGTGACAGTGGTGTTTTAGAGGCAGGAGTGACATCTTTATCCTGGAAGGCCACAGCTTCAGAATAAAGCCAGAACCTGAACTTTACTTCCTGGCTACCACTGTTCATCCACAGTTAAGTGAAGAGTAAAGCAGGGCTTTTAATAAGACTACAACTAAGAATTAACCCAGCAGTTTAGAATCTAATGTTTCATTTCAACTCCATGAACTCTCTCCAAAAAGTTTCTCTTGTTGCGTCTTTTTAAATACACCACTCAAAGAGTGGTGGTACGTTTCCCAGCATAAGCCAACTTTCTTAAATTACTTGGGCTCTGTAAATTGTAAAATGTATAAAAGCATCACCATACTGCTTGATGTTCTGTGTTTTAGTTTTACATTACAGCACCTTATTAGAGCAGGATGCCAAGTGTGCTCCTGCAGTCTAAAACAACTCAGTATCTCCACAGTACGTTCTATAGACTGCAGGGGAGAGTAGAACCCTACAGGAAAGTGAAACAAAGACAACCTGGTGGGTAGGCAGCTCAGTGAGATCAACTCTACCTCAGTGCAAAAACAAACATAAGGAATGGTGTGGTAGAAGATGAGGTGGCCGAGACACCACATGCTTCTACAACTGTGGACTTTCCTGAATTTCATCGTCCTAACAACAATATGGCAATAGACAGAACACTAGCCAAATTTTACACCCACTAGGGCCTTGGTTAAGAAAAGGCAGCAGAAAAATTGTACAGGTTTCCTGTCACCTTTTAACAAGCTGAACACCAAAGGTTTACTTGGTGTGACTCCTACCCAGGGTGTCCAGCAGGATGTACCACTCACATTGCCTCGACAAAACACTAGTCACTGAAAACAGAAACCCAGGACTTGCCTCATACACACACTGCCATGAAGGTAAGCAGAAAAGCCGCCACTACTAACAATGTAAACACCCATTCAGAGAAGACAATTTCTCCTACAGGTTTTAACACTTAGTTTATTCAATTTTGTTCAATTTGGTACACTTTAAGTATTCATACTGAGTTCTTCAAGTGCCCACAGGCCCATTTCCCTTTCTAGAGTTTCACCTGAACAACATTTGAGGATTGTTCACAGAGCAGCTGCTCCCCTGCCTTGCTGTTCAATCAAGCCATATTTCTGAGGAACAGGAAGGGCCAGGAAAGCATTTCCAAGCGCATTAGAACTCCACGTTTCAGGCTGCTGTGTTCGAGCTAAGGACAGCAACAACAGGGGGAAAAAAAAAGGAATTTCAAGATGAGTTTTCTGTTTCTTTAATTGATCTTACACAAAGTTACTAACTGTACTGGCATGTCAGAGTCAAAGATACACATCAGGAAAAATTCAGATGGGTAAACGGCAAAGATTTCATCATTATGCCAGCAAAAGGTCTTCTAAAATAAACTTAACACACCACCTTTACAAATCACTATTTTTGAAAAGCTGTATTAAGGAGGCTGTGTCCTCAGAAAAGTCTTCTCCAACAGGAACACAGCTTGTTATTACAGAATCATGGAATGGTTTGTGACATTAAAGATCATCCCGTTCCACCCCCCTGCCACAGGCAGAGCCACCTTCCACTGGACGAGGTTGCTCAATGCCCCATCCAACCTGGCCATATCCTTACCTCTCCCCAGTTCCTTCTGGCATGTTTTAAGCAAAACCTAAGATGACAAGCAGTAGTACCACAACTGAAGGAGAGTAAAGTCAGCCAGCACTCCAAAAGTGTCCCTAACAGGCCACACCTCCAGCTGATGGAAGCCCGTACAGCTCCAGACAGCAGCAAATGTGGCCACTACAGGCCTTCACCAGTACCACTTACTGGTTACTTAATTAGCATTGTAAAAAAAGCAACTTACCACCTTAAACACCCATTCTTCTAGAGGTGGATGGAGTCTACTGTTGGCTGTATGTGCATACACAGGGTTTTGAGGCAGTGGAGAAGGTCATCTGATGTCAAAGCACCTTTAAAAGGATAATAAAATCAGAATCAATGGTAGCAAATCAAAGTGGAAAACCCCCCCTAATTAGCTGGCACCTCAGATACAACACTGCTCATCACACATTTCAGCTGGGTAAACGGCAAAGTGTTATCATCATCATGCCAGCAAACAGGTTCCTGCCTGTTGTAAGGCTGTTGTAATGTTCCCAAGGTAGCAAACACCAGGGGATTTGTTTGTCTCAAGAGACTCACTTCTATAAACTGAAAGAGAACCTTGTTTGTAACCATTAAGCACAG
>NW_009935211.1:0-1732 GCF_000696875.1 Nestor notabilis | reverse complement strand
CAGAGAGAGAAAGGGAGAAAACAGCTCTCTTTGGGCACAGAAATGCAGATCCCTCCTTGTTAATTCAAGCCCCGGGTGCCAAGCATCTTTCTAGAGGTGAAGTTCAGTGGTGCAGCCACCTTTTCCTTTGAGATACACTACAACAGACTGACACAGTCAAGTGGCAGCAGGGGCAGTGATGTGAACACGCTGTTCCTCAGTCTCTCACTCCCAACAAGCATCCATTAATTCTCCACAGCAGAAGCCTTGTTTCTCACCCCAGTTAAAAACTAGATTCTCCAATACTATTACAATGCTCCCCCTTACAATTCCTTCAGGGTTCTTGGGTTGCACCCAATTTGTCCCAGGGAGCAAGTCCAGAAGGTTTTATAGCAGGCGTAACAGCTTCTGTTACTGAGTTTCAACCTCTTAACACTACATGCAAGCATATTCCTCCATGTTTCTTCATCTGTAAGAGAATTTACAAGCCATAAAACATCATCAGAACTCTAGATCTAGATTTCAGGAGGCTTTCCTCAACATTTTTAGGTACAGGAAGAAATAATTACTTCTGTAGCTCCAGAATTCACTTGACATCTTTCTGCTTGCAAGGCAACAGCATGGCAGAGTCCAGACTGGGGATTCCCAAACCTTGTAACAAACTCATCTCATAACTTCATTTGCTGCCTGAAACAATGAAAAGACATTTGATTTAGTGAACTCCACTGCTGAGCCAGTAGCCAAAAGCATCAACATGTCCTTGGGGGAAAAGTAAGCCAGTCAAAGAAATACCAACCTCACTGCTGGCTTTGTTATTACCTGGGGAAAAAACTACTGACAGCACCAGCTGAGCTGGCGGTTAGACAAGATTCACCTAGAGCAAGCTCCCGTGTGAAGAATGACTGATTGCAGGACTGCTACACTGCTCCTGAGAAACAGCCACCCCTGGGGAGAGGGGTACCCAACAGGGTACAGCCTTTAACCCCAGGTCACCCACCACTGCTGACCCACTTCCCTATCGGTTGAGTCAGGGTCAGCACTCACACAATGGTCCTGGCAGGAGAGCGTGGCCATAGAAACCGCTGAGCCCCTGGGGTCCTGGCCCAAAGGGCACGGTCAGGGTCACCTATGGCACTTGCCAAACTCCCAAAAGGAGAAAAGAGACCATTTATCTTCAGAATTAGGACACACATTTGTCAATGAAAATGATTTATCAGCAAAACCGAGTCTCTCCGGATGTCTGATCTGTCATTCCTTTGAAGACTTGATGAATCTAGAGCTAACTCAAAGCAACCACCACAGCACGCACTAACAAGGTCCCTCTTGCTCTCACAAGACACACGCATGTCCCTCTGTGGCTACCGGGTGTCAGCCTGAACTCCACAAGTCCACTGTTGTTAAGCACACAGATACTACGCTTGACAAGCAAACCACCAGAGTTACAACAGGGTGATAATCGCTCACCTTTTAAGTGATGCCTTATGTCCTTAAGGGAACGGCGTCAGCAACCTGCCCCTTCAGTTCCTCAGCTGACATTGTTTTGCGCTGCCAGAATTGGATTTATAATCATAGCACGATTTGGGTTGGAAGGGACCTTAAAGATGATCCAGTTCCAACCCCTCTGCCGCTGAACGGCAAAGAATAGCTCTAATTCCTGGGAGAAAAATGGGAAATCGCTCTGCTGCTCGGACGAGCACATGCTCTGCCGGAGGAGCTGCCGAGGGGAGGCAGCGGCAGCAGTTCCGAGGCCCGG
>NW_009935210.1:106318-144049 GCF_000696875.1 Nestor notabilis | reverse complement strand
CTGCGTGTAGCCGCGCCTTCACCCGGTAATTCGGGTTCCTTCAGTGCAGAGGATGCGGTGCTGGGCTGCGGCCATGGCTGGCCTGCCCGAGGGCCTCCTTGTCCCGCACTGAGTGAATGAAACCTGGCTAAAGCTGGCCCCAGGAGGCTGCGCTTGCCCCCTCAACAGGGCGTCCCTCAGGGCACCCAAGGAAGAGGGTGGCTGTGTGAAACGGCGCTGTGTCACCCAGGCCTGTGCAGGGTCAGAGAGAACTTAACTCCTGAGGAACGTTTGACATTTCGTCTTCATTGTGTAAAGTGGGGTTTTTTTAGTGGGAGGCTATGAGCCGGAGCAGCTACGTCAAAGTTTTTGGGTTTTAGGGAATTAGAATGGACTTGCAGGTCTGGCATTTACCTCTCAGATAATGTAACCTGAGTGATTTTCTTTATCTCTCAGAGAAGAAATGAGAAGGACAGCCCCATTAGTTTAACATCACTGTCAAGAACAAGAAAACACCTCCCAACTGCTTCAAAAAACTCCAGGAAGAAGGTCATGGGGAGCCAATTTGATCCTGGTTTTTATAATGAGATACCAGTCAAAGAAGATCTTTCCTTGAAGTGACTGCTTTTTTGATCACAGCATTTCTTCCTGAAACTTTGTAGCCTTCTCACACACACACACACAAAGTAATGGAATACCATTTTTTTCCTCAAAGCACGTGTTAATGTTTCCACAAAGAACAATTACTAAGAACCCTGTAACCCATCAGAGCGTGGTGAAATACGCGAACTGAAAGCATGGAGCCATCAAAGGGTTCTGCTGTGTCTCAGCCCACCGTCACCCTGTTCAGCTTCCTCGCTTTTGCTCCTGAAAGGTACCTTGCTTTTGCCAAGGGAGGGAATGAGTTAAATCAATTACAAGATGTATTTAGTTTTCTCATTTTACCTTGGGATTTTCAAAGAAATCACATCCATTGTGGTTCTGTCGTGCACTGGATTACACTGATTAGAGTTCTGGGGTGCTGGAGATAAGGAAAACAATAATACTAAAACTGAGCTACAGGTTATTAAATAAAAACAGTTAATAGAACAAGGACAAAAGAGAGATAATGATAGCAAAAGAAAGGTTAAAAAGCTATGGGGGAGTTCTGTAGCCAACAGAAACTACATATAGTTCATTATATATGGTTTCACCTGAAGTCATCTTGACATTTGTTACACATAACTCTATCTAAAAAGCCTGAATTCTATGTGACAGGAGTTATGGGAAGGCCTGAGGAGGTAAGAAATTCCAGTTAAAAGCTGAGATCCAGGCTGAAGAGCCTAAAGTTATAAAGGTATATGAAGCAGCCAGCTGTGAGTGTAACGGGTGGAAGCAACTACCTGACAGCTCAGGGCAAAACTGGGCTGCACGAATCCTTTTTGCCAGCTACCAGAGAAAAGTGGGTTTAGATCTACTGTGAGGAGATTTTATTTTTCCTCTGTTTGTTCCAGTTTTGCGGATAAACCCCGTATCATTTGTTGTAGACACCATGACTTAGAAATTGCAGGTAGTATTAAGACTAGCAAGGAACTTCGTGTCATTAAATTTGGCCCATCTAGGGCTGAGCCCATCATGCTTCCAAGGTCTGGTTTATTATGGTAATATAAAAGTGATGATCAGAAAATGTTTGTTCTACTGCCTTCTTTAGGGTTGTATCTGTAGATCAGCTGCTGGTGCCTGAGCTGCTGGGTTATGTGGTTTGTTTTGGCTAAATATTTTAGGCTGCTGTACACTGTACACCCAGGCATCCTATGTGATTTTCTGTAGATCCTTCTTGCCATTCCTGACTTACAGGGGAGGGGACATGGTGTGCCTTGCTGCCTGCTTAGGCTTCTCTTGGTAACAGCTGCCATGGAGCTCAGGCGTATTTTCCCCAGTGCCAAGCCAATTTAATTTCCTCTGAGCATTCCTCCTCAGCCAGTGACCCTCCTATGAGTGTGTTTGCCAAGATCACGTCATGCTGGGCCATTTAACTGCATGGCCACCATTGTGTCCACTACCCTTTGTGGATCTCTGGAGATCTTCCAGCAGAATGCTTCCTCCTTCAGCCACGGACCTGAACTCTGAACTTTGTCTCACTTTTATTTGTACCTTGGTCTTCTGATACAAATAGTGTTCAAATAAATAAAAGGGGATTCGTTAGTTACCCTGGCTGTCTCTATTTGATCTTCTAGAACAGAGTAATTTCTCTGAGAGGTGCATATAATCTCTCCATCAGATGAAGGCTTTTCTTTCAGAAGGATGGAGTAACACCTTTGAATCAGAAAACACAGCAATTTGGAGAAGACAGTTCTTGGGTAAATATGTTAAAATTGAGAATCAGCTCTCAAGCTATTTTCCTAAGCCTCACAAATTCTTAGAGATTCTGTAAGAATCCTTATTTGAGGATTGTGTATAGTTATGAAAAAACATAGTTGGGCCAATTTCTGCAGTGTGTACTTCCAAGATTAGACTTTCATCAAGTTTCTTCTTACTGCTGTGCAGTCTTGTTGTTCAAACTAAGAAGGGAGCTCCAGGCAGGGCCGTAGTCAAAGGAACTGTGAAGGGGCTGCACACAGCTGCTGTAGGGATGGGAAAGCTGTGGAGGCATTCCTTCTGCATCCATCTTTACACCACACTGAGATGAGAGCAAAGATACTAGTATCCCACCATTACCAGACTAATTCTGTTCATGAAGTGTATAAAAAATCATATTCTTTCTCTGACTGAAATAAATGTGCTTCACCAAATGAAATAAATGTACTGCACCATTCTAGAAAGCATTGAGTGCTCGGACACTAATACTTGAACCTGGAAAATTGGCTGCTTATATCTTGTCAGCCTTTATAGGAATCCACCCATGTGATCAGTTGGTCAAATTTCAGTTCAGAGCAGACATTTACACCCTGAATATGAAGATGCATTTCATGAGAATACCTGACTAGTCAGCTGGTATTCTTGGATGTAAAAGACAACCAGCACAGAGCTAAAGCTAAAAAGAGTATTAATTTATTCCTCTTTTATTTTTCTTTTTTTTTTTTTCCTTGTTTGGTTTAATATGGGGCAACTGGTATCTGTTTACAGGTAAATCTGGTAACATCTGAAAAAAGGCAATGAGTTTCTTTAACTGAAATACCCATCAGCTTTATGCAATGTAAGTGCTAAAGCTCTCCATTCCTTCAGAGTAGTTCATTGAAGTTATGTAATAACAATGAAACTGCAGAAGAAAACTGAAAACCTGCCATGGTTTGCTCTACTACTGAAGCAATAGTGAAAACACTGAAGTGAAAAGAGTTCTCTTTGTACCTGCTGTTGTGCCTTATAGTAGTTCCAGTCTTCAAACACCCCAAACTATCCCAACCTATTGGTTGTTTCATTTCAGCTTTACAGTGGAGATTTTGTCTAATGTCTTTTATCATTTGTTCATGCTTCTTTGATTCAGAGGATTTTTGAAAAGGATTAAACAGCCTGTGGATGGCTGGTGGGAGCTGTAAATAGCATAGCCAATCTTCTCTGCCCAGTGAAGCCATTAAATGATAAACTATCGATTTTTATAATACAATTAAGTTGCCAATGATTTCTTAAGAAATCATTCTACATCTTTTTGTGTTATTCACTCAGCACATTGTAGTAAATCGGATGACAGTGTTCTCAGTCTGGGATGAAACCATCTTCGTGCTATAATAGAATGAAACCACCTCCACACTTGTCTCGGTACCGCAGAGGATTTTGCCTCTGAAATGAACTGATGGCCTTTAGATTGATTGTGCTGTATATGTAATCAATAACATTTTAACCATTGTAATTTGCTGTTATTGGGACATTTTAAGGCAGACAGTTTAGCATGTCTGAAAAACTTTTAGTAACTTGCATAGACAAGAATAAAAATTGCAATTTCACAAGCAGTGAAATTTAACCCTGATTCAGGGTTAAACAGACTGCTGTCTGGACTCACAGAAGAATTTCTTCATCTCTCCATCACATAGCTTGTACAATGAAGAAGAATGCCACAGCATGTTTCCTTGGAAGTATGGTGAAGTATTAGAAGGCAAAATATTGGTTGTGATGGGTCGAAATGGTCTCTTCTATTCTGACTTCTCTTGTGTTCTTTGTACTGAGGCAGGATAAACAGAACCTTTATTTGTTCTGATTACTGTGGGGGTTTTTTGGCTTTCCACTTTTTATTTTACTGACAAGCTAGGAAAATAAGTCAATACATAGTTTGATGTTGTTCATCTAACTTGTCAGATTTTTGTTTAGTGTTTTGATACTGTTTTCCATTTATCTATTTTTCACATTAAGGTTTAAGGTTTCTCACAGTATGTAGTACATATAAATGCCCCTGTTGTGATATCTCTTAAATTAATCTTTTTTTATTAATGTTGGGTTTTGCAGAAATACAAGTACTTCCAAATAAAACTCTTTGCACGTTTGGAATACAGAGAAATCTACAAACCCAAATACAGATTTTGAAGAACAAAGAGCATCTGCAGTTTTCAGTTATTTCCATGGGCTGAGGAACTAGATTCCATACAGCTTTCTCCATTTTGGCTTTATGAAATTATTCGGTGAACAAACATCCTCACAAAGACAGATTTCATGCAGATTCATGCACTAAGTTCTAGTCTAATAACCTCAATTTCCTCTGTGACTCCCTTAAAACAACTACCCCCTTGTCTTTCCTTTTTCTTCTATAGTATATTCTCATTCTTGTATCTCTTGTCTCTTATCCTGTATCTTGGCCAGTTTCTGTTTTCCTAAGACATGTTTTTCCCCTGTGCAGAGCTCCCAGATGCCCTAGGTCCTGTATGTGCCTCTTCTAGTCAGAAGAGAAAATAAGTACTGTGGTTTGTCCAAGGCAGTAGATGTGCTGAGTGGACAGCCAGTAAGTGTGTATTAGACTGGCTGCTGCCATAGAAAATGAACAGTGGCTTAATTGCTTCCCACCTTTCACTAATGGCAGCATTAATAACATTTGTTTTCCACCCTGCTGGTGATTTTCATTAAAATTGCAGAAATTTAATATCTTAATATATTCTGTATGAAATAAGGCTAAAAAATGTCACAACTGTTGAGATTTTGCATACTTGCAGGGAGTATTTGACCTAATGTCTTACATTTCTATCTTATACAGCATATTCTGGAAGTGAACTTTTGTTCATACCTTTGACTTGAAATATAGATCAGTATTTACTGTGTTATGACTGAGTAGTTGGTTATCTGAAACTCCAACATGGATAAGATTAAGGTTATGTTCCTCTTTCAGGTACAGTCAGCTCTATTTTCTGTTTAAGTAGAGTGGAAAGGGGGACGTCTTAAATGATTTCCTACTAGTTTTGTTTCAAACAAGTTAAGTTAAAATAAACGTTTCTCCATGTTTCTAAGAGGAAGCTGACAAATGCTTTTGTCCTGAGGAGAGCATGATCAAAGCCAAACTTACCAAAATGAGTGTGACCTGCCTTTTATGAGTTTAAATGCTCACCTGCAAAGACTTTGTAGTAGGCTATGTAATGTAAATACATTGCTCCCTTCCAAAGCAAGAATGTCTTTGACTGATACTGCTTAAAGAAGAAAAAGCAGCATAACTTGCATTACTCTAACTTTGATTTTAAATGAATGAACTAAGTGCTGTGTGTTACCTGTGGGGGAACAGCCACCCTCAGAGGATAATTTGTGGAGAGGTACATTTGTTTACTTCTTACTAGTATGCACTGCTGTGGAGAAAGCACATGGTGCTTTTGTGTGCACTGATGATTTGAGCTTTCATAGCGTTTTAGCAGAACTCTGCTAATATAGTTTCTATACTTCCATCGTTAGGTGTTACAAATAAAGCCAAACATGTGGTAACTGTAAGCAAACAGGCTTTAGGGAATTACTGAAATAGGAAAAGATTTTCAGTCTCTTCAACTTCTGTTGTATTACCCCTGGCTTCTGTAGAAACTTGGAATATAGACCAAAGTGATTTTGGAGATGTAGCATCTTCTCAGCTTAAGGGGCTGTGCCACAGAGCAGAAGAATTTGTGATGCCAATCACTGTATACAGTCATACTACATTTCATTATCACCTCTTTGCTCTATATTTCCAAACTCTTCTCAAGAAGATATATCCCAGAGAAACAACTGTACCTAGGACAAATCAAAGTGGCATAGTTCAGGATTTTACTGTTCACAGGAGTCCTGCACACCGGCGACATCATTTTGGTGTAGAACTGTGTGTTTATTGGCTCAATTCTTCATGGATGTCATTATGAACCTGGGAAATGAGATCACATTTTTACCTTGTCCCTTCCTTGACTGAACTTTTTGTTCTTTTCAAAGTTTATTGCTAAAGATGTAATTTTCTGACTACTACAGAATATGCTGCACCTTTGATGCAGTGTAAATCTAAAGACAGGGAGGATATCAAGGTTCTCTGCCCCTGAGTAGCTGTTGAGATAAATAGGATTACTTGGGTCCAAGTGATGATGGAATTTGGTTTAGCTCAGCAGTGGCAAACATTGGCACTGATGTTACATTTGCCACTAATAGAGGTTTGGATTACGAGCATTGAAGGTGAACTGGGCTGGATAAAAAATACAGCACCTGGCATTTTCACAAACAATCTTTCAGCAACTTATCTTTTTGGCACTGCTCAGCACTGATTTGATAGAATACATTGTGGATAGATCCATGGGGACATCTTTGATAAGATAACTCATTTTCTATATAACAAAATGCAATTGGATTCCTCTATCTGGACTGTAGTTGTGGATGTGATTTGGCATCTCTTAGGGAAATTAGAGATAATGCTCATCAGAAAGAAAGTTGCAAAGTGAGTAAATAATGACTTAAAGCTCTGAGAATTACAGGAGACACTGGAAAGTTTTAATTAAGGTTTTAGGTTACAGAACAATTTTTAAGGACTGGTCTTCTGACTAATCTTTTTTGGTGTTTTGTCGCTGTCTCAAAAAGGAGATGTGTACTCAGAAAATACAAAGATGCCAGAACTTGGAGTAGGAGCAGCCTGTCAGATAGGAAGAGCTGGATGAACTTAGGATCTGGAGCAGTCAAAATCTGATTAAATTCACTGCTATGTGGTGCAAGGTCATGCATTTGGAGACTAATAAGTTGCAAGCTCATGTATGGGAAATGACTGAGGAAGCAAAAGAAGTGCTGAAGCTAAAGAGCAATGTTGGCAAAAGGACAAATGAGTATAAAGCAATCATGAATACAATTAAATTTGGAAACTAGAAGGATATTTTGTAGTTACTGGTGAAATAAAATTCTGGCATAACTTTCCCCTGAGAGATGTGAAGGCAAAAAATAATTCAAATACTTTTAAAGACAAAACTATATAAAGGTGTTATTAGGACATGGTGGCTTGAGCAAGAAGCATAGTAGACTCCAAGATGTTTTGTCTTTTTTCTTAAGAGTAAAGTTATCTATCAGTTCAATTTCTTGCATATTTGTCTTTTAACTTCTTGGGAGTAAGACCTCAAGACCTGATCAGCACCTGATCTTGGTTAGATATAAAAAAATGGGGAAGTATTAAATGATACGGATATTTCTTTTTAATTAAAGACATTAAAGATGCTTGATAAATTATTTTTATCTAAAGATACCAAGTTCTGTTTGGTATCTTTCTTCTTCAGATCTTACAAGTAGCTTCTACTGCTAATTCTTTATTTAATATAACTAAAAGCAACTCACCAACTTTCTTTGCAAAGACATCCAGCCACATGCAGTGACAAGTTTGTGGGATATCTGTTTGCTCTGAGGAGGCGTTGGATATTTGAAAGTAGTTGATTAATACATTCGTAGTGTTTCTTGTAGTGTGTGCCACCACTGCAAAATGAGAGTGAAGGAACAAAAAATGCTTTGCATCTATCCGGGCCAGCATGCCAATGTGTGGAGATCACAGCAGGGAGAACAGGACAAGCCAGTACAAAATGCTTCTTTGCTCTTGTATCCTTTCAAAACATTCTTTTTATGTGTCAGTCCCGTGCAAACAGCCAGACCCTTGTTTGTGGCTGCATGTGAAGGTGGCATAAAGCCTGTCTTTTATGCCACAGGTATCCCAAAGCCATCCAACTTCTGCTGCAGTTCCTTGGGAAAGCACACCTCCTATGACTTGTCTGCCAGTGCCTATGTAGAGGCTGTGCTGACAGCTCAGGGCTGCAGGCATTCAGGGTGCAGTGGGAATGCCCACTTTCCTGGGGTAATGTGAAATCTGCCAGGAAGGCTGTTTGCCAGCCACTGGCTAACAGGCTTTAGGGCTGCGTGTAGCCATTAGAACAGTGAATAGCAGCTGGGTGCATAGCGAGTTCAGGCTCAATGGGCATGAGAAGGGTTTTCTGGATATAGCCTTAGGTGACTGAGAGGAGAATGAGGCATGTCTCATGTAGCTTCTGTGCAGGCTACTGCAAATTGTGTCAGCATTTTCCCCTAAGGATGAGTAGGAATGCTTTAGGGAAAAGCTCTGAGGGTCAGTCAACAAAGTCAATTGCCTTTCAGGCTGTAATTTGAATGGTTATGTGGGGCCATTGGCAGTGAGCTCAAATGTGAAAGAGAACTCTGTAGAGATCTAGAAAAGCAAGAGGCATTTTGCACTGGTTTTTCCTGCTTTCCCTGCTGTGATCTCTATACACTGGCACTCCAGCCATGGCAGATGCAAGGCATTTTCCCTCATTTTCAGTCAGTGGCTGTGATAGTGATACCCACTACATCAGACACTGAGGACCTATTACACACTCATATCCACTCAATTCCCTCTCCAAGTAAATATGTTTTACAGATTGTGGCTTGTTTTGTATATGTTTTGGTTTATTCTCCTGTGGGGTTGGTCCCAAAGCCCAGCTCCAGTTCTGCTTCTAGCTTCCTAGCTCCTAGAGCTGTGGATGGATATCATTCAGTCTCACTGTCAGAGTGAAGCACTTGCCATGAATAACAAGATCTTGAGGAGACCTTAACAGTACTCTGAGGATTAGGAGACTTGCATGTATCTAAGTAAATCATTAGAAAAAGTAGAAGGGGATGGGGACAAATGACTTAAATATACCGGATTTGAATATTCTACCAGGAGAAATATTTGAGTATCTGGGATGAAGTTCTGTAAAACCCTAGAAGGAAAGGTTGTAATACTGAGAAATCTTAACCAACGAGTGGAATTCAGCAAGGATCTTATTTTTTTTGACACTTCCTCTAGAACAGTAGCATTCCTTAGCATCAGCAGCCCCTGGCATATATAATCAAGGTTCTTTTCTGTTTAATTAAGTATTCCTGGTACAGAACAAGAATTTAAATAATGAGTAATTAGATGAAAATTCCTATAATCATGTATTGTAGATGCATGGGGCTAATTCAAATAAAAATGTTTGAGCAATGTTGCTCAAATTTCTACCTAGCAGGTGTCCACAACACAGAAATCCTTATTGTGTGTGACACTAAAAGAAGCATCCTTCAGTTTAAGAAAAGAAGTTAAGGATCTAAGCTGTAAGCAAATGTGAAGGGCTCCCCCCAGCCTACACTTGACATTATCAATGTAGCGTAAGGCTGAAAAACTTTAGAAGAGTGTAATGCTGATATTGCTGCTCCTGCTGCTGCTTTGTATCTCTCCAACAGATCACTCTTCTCCCAGCCCTGCAGTCTGCCCTTGGTGACCCTATCTGTGATCCATAACCTCCCTAATGTGCAGGGGCAAGATTCTTTGCACTGCGGTCCACAACAAAGAAGGATTCAGAATAAATGTGAGTTTGTGAGGGTCTGCCTATGTTGTGTCTTGCTAGCTCCTGATGTGCTCCCTATAGATTTCCCAAATTCTGCTCTCTGCAACACTTGTAAGCTACACCATTGTTTCAGTATATGCCCCTACTATTCTCTAAGAGATAGTACCATAATTACATCCATGATATAAAGCTGTTTGTTTTCCAGAGTCTGAACAACTCATTTGCTTCCTATTTATACATCACAATGATTTTGTTGGCTGTTGTATATCTTATTTTCTAAGTATTATCTCCATTTTAAAATCTTATATTGCAAAGGTAACAGGCAGATAGAGTGAAAATTTTTGACTTAAAACCCCACCATATTCCACCTTTATGGGATTGTTGACATCACTTGTTTTCCAGATGTATGCTGATGATTTGCAGATGCCTCACTTTTCGTGGCTGCTACATCTTACTGGGTATCAGTTCATGAATTACACATTTTATGTAGTGGTGATGTATTAATTTCACACTAGAATCTGTAAATATATTATAATCACAGATAAAGCTTAGTTTCTCACACTTCCAGAAATGAACATTAATTCTTTTCACCTCAGAAGTAATCCGAAAGGACTTGTTGCATTTCATAAAAAGAGATATAAATCTGGCACCTCTTTGGAAGATGAAGTCCATTAACATTCCAGTAAAGTTTTACAATTTTTATCATGATTTTATATTGATATAGAACTCTGAAATGTGAGGTAATTTTCCACAGAAATATGGGATGTATTTACTTAAAGAAACTCTGTCCCAGAGCCCTCCACTTCTTCACACCATCCCTTTAGACTGGGTTCTTCCAGGTGAAAATAATTGCATAATCGTAAAATATATAGTTGAGAACGAACTGTAATTCATCTTGTTTGATGAGAAGTTTTGTGAGAAGGGTGCAACTGCGTATGGCATATACAGATATGCCATTGCCATTTTACTACATCACACTAGGGTTTTTTTTCCTTTTCTTAGACAATGAGCTCTGAGATAACCAAAATGATACACACATTAATAGCATTCCATGACAACACATGACACTGTTCTGACAGTTGAATAATTCCTTATAAACCACTAATCATAGAATCTGAGTGTATGAATGAGTGCTTGTCAAATGTTTTGCATCTTTAAATCCTAGAGATTTTGATTTCCACTTTTAGGCAGCTCTGTTCTCTAGTGTAATAAATAGCACTGCATTGCAACTGTTTAGCTGGTATGGCTAATCAACTATTAACAAGATTGATTGGAGTTATTTTTGTAAGTAGAAGCTTTGAGTTGGATTTGTATTAATTTTTGGGACATAAAACCCCCAATGTGTACACTCTGAACAGCTCCCAGAAGTCTGTAAACCCTGCCTTCATTGCGAATCTTACAATATCATTAAATTCAGTACAAATTAAAAGTATCCAAATGTTCAGAATGGACATATTTATTTGGGATTCATTACTTTCTAGTTCGAAGAATCCAGTTAGGGATCGGAATAGCAGCAACACCTTGTGATCTGGGTGATAAGTGACCTTCTGTGAATATCCAGCACAGGATTCCTGAAGGGGACAAGTTGCAATGATCCAGAGAAAAGATTGATTGATTCTAATATTCTTTTTAAACTGGTGACTGTGGTAATCAGTACTGGCTTGTCAAAAAGAAAAGTTCATACTCATGGCCAAAATTATTGGTAAAAATACCTTATTTGCAGACAAGTAAATTAGTCTCTGTCCTTGCTAGTTGTGATACTTTGCTGTAGAAAGCATCCATCGTATTTTTGCTACAACTGGAAGTCTGACACTTTTTGAATGATAGACAAAGCCCATTAGACCTTCATACCTTTTCTTTGGCTAATTTCGCCAGCACATTTCATTACCAAATATACATTGCAGTAATACCTCTTAAAAAGTCTTTCCTCCCTGTCTCTTGTTGACACATTTATAAGTACATAAAGACCTTTCAGTAAATCTGAATCTTTTCAGGGAAATGGAATTTACTTAATGTGATGATTATAGAACCATGGAGATAGAAAGTTCCACATATTAATCAGTCCATTGCTGCTGTTGCTTCAAAAATAATTAATCTGTCAGATGAATGTTTTCTGCTCATATAATCAAATGCTCCCTTTTTTGCTGAGAGGTATCTGTCCTTGATATAAACACAGCTATTATTTTGTACAATACTTGACAAGGAAACCCTCTCTCTTATCTTTGTGGTATATCACTTACTAGATATTTGCACTTGCCTTTTGGTTTAAAGAAATCATAGTCCATAATCTTCCTTTCAGCAAAAGCTTTAAAGATAAAGGACTGTTCTAGGTCCAGCTCTTGCAAAGATGCTGCAGTTTATGCAGAAAACTGCTTCAAATACGTAACAATTTTCTTGACCCTATTAATTTTGGTGTAATAGGATGTGGTTTTCCACACCAGTAAAGCTGTCCATACAGGTTTCTGGAAGCACTAGTGCTGATTTTATAGTTAGGGTCTGCACTTGAGTTTAAATGAAAAATTCAGCCTTTACCTTATACAGAAAATGCAGTAAATCTTTGAGTGTGATAATTTATCTGGGAACCCATTAAAATAAATCCATTATTATTTTAGGAATTAACATGAAATGAAAATGGATTTGGAATAAAATTTAGTGTCCAGCTTTAGACTTTTTGCCAGACAGAACACTATAACACTTTGAACTTCTCAAGCTGCATAAATTTAGCGTATTCTTACTTCTTGGGTACATTTGAATTTTAATTGAGAATAAATTATGATTTTCCACATTGTTCCTTGTGCTTGCTGAAGCTGGAAGTGGCTGAGGATATTATTCTGTGCTATGAAGAAGCTTCATCTTTGCTCATGGTTGCTGACTTCTGCTCTTGCTGGCATTGAAGCAGGAAGTGGTCCTCAGTTGGTGTTTTGGAGAAGGAAGGGTCTATATAACAACTTGTAATTGGGAGGACAGGTGAAGAAGGCATGGTTGTCCCCTAAAAATGAGGGGGGGAAAAATCCAGATGAAAATGGCTTGTCTTTTGTAGACATGTGGTCTGGAGGCACTGGAAACATGAATGTATATGTTAAAATGATCCATGAGTCCATGTTGGGATGAGTAGGTTTTTGTTAGATTAGGTTAAATAGGGCTATAGAAGTCATCATAAAGCTGCTTAAGAAAACTAATAATGAGTGATGACAGGTGAAGTGTTGAACAGGTTTGACAAAAATAGTGTCCTGGAAATCTGCCTGAAGGTCCAAGATATTCAGAGAAGATAAGCCCTTGGAAATACAGTGCCTCTGATGGTGGACAAAGCATTGCTCACATTTTAGACTGATGAATTACATGTGCATGAACACAGTCCCCAGCTCAGAAGTGCTGCTACATGCAGTGCAAATGCAGTTGTCTGCAGACCTTTCATTCTTCAGTGCTTGAAACACCATCCGTTTGGGTGGTTCCTGCCCCAATACATCTTGACTTTGCTGCATGACAGATGTTTTATGTAGCTGAAAGTCTAGTTCCAGAGATCTTTTATTCCACTGGCTTGACTTACCAGCCTGTTTTCCCTTCCTGCCTATTTAAGAGGGGAATAGAAGGGTGTCTGAAATAACTGGCAAGTTTTCTATCTGTGTATTGCAGTAATGGTGATCAGGTATGACTGCTGCAGTCTTCCTTGGCATTAGTTCTATTTTGGCATTTTTACTTTGGCATTTTACTGGGTGTTTACCTATAGTTTTAAAAATCTAAAGCGAGTACATAAATTAATAAATAAATTAATCAGATCCTGTAATCCATTCATGTGCAGCTGCTAAGTTCAGTGAAGGCTCTATGGCAAAATTGGATCACATTCTTCAGCATTCGATCCTGCCTTAGATACCAGCAATTCAAGAATGTTTTACTCTCTTAGATTGTCCTCTTAGCAGGGTGTGTTCACCATTCTCATTCTTTCTTGCTCTCTCCGAAGCATGCAGTCCTGTGTATGAGAACAGTGGCTGACATAAAATGTATAAAGGATTGGTTTTATCAGTCATTATTTTTGCAGATTGCCAGCAATGGTTTGCAGAAGAACTTTATGATTTGTCTCCTAAAATTCTGCTCTTGGAGCAATCCAACATAAAATCTCCTTTTTTCTTAGATATGTGGCTTGCAGATTGCTTTATGAGCCATCTTCTGGGCTGCTCCATTGCCTCCCAACTGGTACTCAAATTGTTCCAAACCTTTCTTTCTGAAAGATGAGAAGCTGAACTGAGCACAGGCAGGTTTAGCAGGAAGTCATATCACATCGTGCCAGGGTAGGACAATTCTTTGCATGAATTTTCCATGTTAGATAATTGACACATGCTACACCTGCAGAGTTATGGAGTTGTGCTGTCATGGAGAAGAAGAGTAGAGCAGCTGACACCTCTAGAGCTTTATTCAAACTGTCCACATATGCTGACAGCTAACTGTGACATATGTATGTTGCTGCCTAAATTCAAGCTTAGCTTTACAATCATAATACTAAAAAAATACATATTTTGCATTCACATTCTGGATGCCAATTCTATGAATGTGAGGTGAAGAAGATCAATAAGAGTTTGACTTTTGTTTACTATCGCTTCTACAGGAGAAAATGATTTATTTACATGTCATAAGCTCAAATTCTGCATCCACAGATAATTTACCCATGTCTTTAGGGATAAAAAATGGAACCAAACTACACGGCTTTTTTGCTCCACTAGAAATTGATGAAATAAAATTACAAAATAGCCCCTCATCACCAGCAGAGAAATTATTAATGACTGGTTAGGCCGAGGGCAGAGTTGTGATTGGATAGCAAAGAATAAAAACTTTGTTCTAAGGCTCCAGTGTTAATATTCATTCATTAGGGTTGCATATTTTTACTGAAATTTGGGAGTTCTGACACTGCTAAAGGTTTAAATTGTTTTTTACTCATTACTACTCTAGTGTTAATATTCTTTTATTAATTGAATTGATAAATGCAATGGTATTAATTCCTCATGACACCTGTTCTGCAGAAACTGAAATTAAAGTTAGCATCAGCAAAGTGTAAGTAGGTTTAATTCTTATTAAAGTGCCAGCCTTAGGTAGGGATGGATGAGGATGTAATAAGATGATACGGAGCTGAAACTAAAGGACAGTAACACAAGATGATATTCTCAGCTGCTGTGGGGAAGCAGACAGTTCTGGCTGAAGACTTACAAAAAGACATGAAGTTATTCCTGTGAAGCCCAAAACAGTGGTCAGGAAGCTTGCCTGCCATCTATAGATCTCTGGGCTGCACTCCAAGCCACTAAGGAAATCCTACTGCCTTGACACCTTTCCCAAGTAGGGCAAAGGAAGGTTAAAAACTTGTATTGTAAGGCTATGTTTTGTTTATAAATTGTTCTCCAACCACTTTGCCCTGTTGAGTTATAAGCATTGAGGACAATTTGATATCCCCCATGAGTATGAGGTCTTAAAAACCAAGCGCATACTGAAGTCAGCAGCTCTTAGCTGCCACGCTGGTGCATTTGCAAATCCTGCTTGAGTGTGTGAGCTGTACCTGCATACAGCAACAGAAGAAGGGTTTATCTAGTTGCAATAAAAGTAACAGCTTGTTTTCATGGCATAAATAAGGATTGTACAGTTTCATTACCTGCACATCATGGTTCAGAGCTTGTAATGTCATACATATGGACATTTGTTTAGTTATAAATTATAATCATGGCCTTCAGCTATGCTAGCAGAGGGAACATCCTGTATATCTTTGTTTAGAAAGCATTGCTTTGATTTCATTTAAATGCCTTCCCCTGAAGCTTTGCTTGAAGGTGTGTGTGATAAAGGAGCAAATATTGTGCTAAATAAGAGCAGATAATAAATGAAGGCAAAGTCTGTTACAAACTGTGCTCTAAGTAGCCAAATTGAGATGGCTACTTGTCAAGGCTATTTCTGCGTGTAGCATTGTAGTCTGTAAATCAGATACATTTATGCCAAATCTGCCTGTGCTACTTCAGTGAGTCAGTTCTAATTTCAGGTGGTCATGGATTGTAATAAATACTTAGCAACATGGTGTTGTATTTTTATGCCAGTGCAAGAATGAAGTCAGAAAGGAAATCAAGTGCGGAAAGGGAGAGGTGGCCCTAGGCCGTATTTGCACTGCTTTTTATTGAGAAAGCTTAGTACTTATGAGACTTGCAATAAGCCAGAGAGATTTCAGGACTGCTTTGGCTTGCATTCAGAATTCCTTAAACTTCCACGAGATTTTCCAGTGGTAAAAAAATACAGTAAGTGGTGCACATAATTTTTTTGCTCTCTGTCTCTAGCAAGCCTTTAGCCATCGCTCTGTGCTTGAACCTGAAAAGGAGCTAGGAAAAGGACAGGCAATATAACAATTATTTCCTTTGCTAGCCAGAAGAAGTTTCTTGCAATGAAAGCATGTCTCGAATGTATGAGAGTCATCACAGCAGCTACCTTCCAGAGCTAAAAAAACGTATAACTTTGTTAGCACAGAGCTATACCTAAGCTAACTGAAGTAAGAATGTGCTATAAGGTTGCTATGGGGTGAGGATGCTGGGCAAAATAGTCTGGGGATGGTAGGGAAAAGTCAGCTCCTAAGAAGATAGTCCTAGGATCCAAATTTCCAGTATCTTCAAGTACTCAGTTTGCCTACAGTGGGAGTATTTTATGACATATTTGTCACAAATCTACCAAATTGAAGCATACTTAGTTCTGCTACTCTTATTAACTTGTTCATATTCTCTCCCCCACCTGCCATAAACCCATTTAAACCTTCACAGCTCATAAGTGTAAGTGCTCTCTCATTGCAACACGAAAACCTTGCACTCCATTTATATCAATGTGCAGTTGGGACTAGTGAATATTGATTGGTAGGTCAAAGGTTTTGTGGGCTCAAACTTGTCCTCTTAATAGTCATCTATTAGTACAGTTTAACAAAAGCAAAATGTGTACAAATCATATACCAGTTAACTAAACAGGACTTAACGTTTCTCTTTCCCAACCAATGTACCACTAATAAATCTCTCGCTTTTCTGACAGAGCTACACAAACCTTGACTGTTTTCATTATTAACTTAATTGCTTTTCACTTACAGGTACACGGCCTTTTCCTGTTGAAGGCTAATGCACATTTCCTTGACAGGTAGAATAACCAGAAAGATTTGAAAAATGATGGAATACCCAATGCAAAGTGAAATGTGAAACCGAGGTAATGCAGGCGAAGAACAAACCTTGAAAGATCCAGAATTCTGGTGCAATGTCCTTTGGGCCAGGGTGAGCTGCTTACAAGTGTGAGTAGAGGCTAGCACAGCACAGCTCTGTTTGAATGTAGTCTGTAAATATTATTATGGGATCACAATTTAGTAGTGATAGTCACTGCTTGCCACAGGGAGAGGGTAAGACATGTTTTCTGCTGTGCAGTATGTTTGGTTGCTAGAGTTATCTTAAAGCTGATTGAAACATTCCTGCATAATCATAGAAGTGCAGCTGAGCTCTCTCTTTTAAATTAATTAAAACTTTTGGATTTGAGACACAAAATATGTGTAAAATGCCCAGAACTGCACTTTGTCAGATGTAAAGACAAATGACTGGGGAGAATCTCAGAAAGATACTGTCTAATGAAAGCCAGTGGTGAGATTGCCATCTGTGAGGTTTCTCTCCTCCATTCATCTCAAGATGCTGTATTTATCTTTGAGATGTTGTGGAGTGGTACCTGCTTCCTGAATGTGACAAAAAACAAGATGGTGAAATCATTTAGGCAAAGCCTAGTAGCTCACACTCTGTGTCAAGAAGTGATGTCGTTTACCATCTTGCATTGATGCTGTTGTGTTGCTAATTTGGCTATAACTGGTAGCTCAACTAAGCCTCCTTAAAAGTGAGTCCAACACATTCCTACTGGTGGTTGTGCTTTTGCTAAACAAATACTAAAGTACTGGGCCCTTATGCCTTGGCAATCTGTGACCAGCACATTGTTTTCCCTGGTTATGATCAGCATTGCCATGTTCTGTCTTGGTCCATAAACCCCCTTGAGCCCATCATAAACTAAACACATATGGCGCTTGTCAGCATTTGCCTGCTATTCATCAGCCTTGGCTTTCCACCACTGACCCTTCATCTGACATAACTGATTTGGACTTCATGGTGAATCTTCCTGGAAGCCAGCTTGTCCGTAATTGAATCTGGGTGAGCCAGCACAATCTGACAAGTGCTCTGAGCAGAAGCTGAATTGCAGTATGATAGCCATTCATCCTCTTTGTTGTTCCCCACACTGAGAGTCAACAGTTTGCTTGCAATCCAGCACACATCCTGTATGCTCTACCATACCTTCTGGAGAGGGCTTCTGCAGAAGACAGAGCAGTAATTGACTCATGCACAGCTTTTCACATTTGGCCTTTCCCTTTTGTTTTTTTTTGCATTAACCTGAATAGCTGCTTAGCTCTTCTGGTACAACATCTAGGAGGCTTTTTGTGGAGTAGTTTTGTACTGTGTGGTTGACCATCTGTCAGTCAGAAGCATACATTGATTCAAGCCCTTCCAGTGCTCAGTGATGTACCTGCCAGTCTCTCATAGACAGAACTGCAGATGCATGCAAGAGAACTTGAACTTAGTTCTTTAGACATGGCTCTGATGATTTTTAATTTCATGCCTGATACACAGAGTAAAAAGTGAACTGTTTTGGCTAAAAATCACTTCTTCTATGTCTGCTCTCCACATAGGGTCAAAAAGCGCTGTTCCATCTCATGTGTGCCTTTACATCTCTTAGATGGAGAATGTCAGAACTGGGGAATGTATAGGGAGTGTTGGTTGACATTGGGTCAGATTGCTGTATGATTCTAGCAACAAACTAGTCCTTCTGTTTGCTTCAGACCCTTCCATCCATGCAGTATAAAAGAAAAGGTGGACTTGAAATAATCTCAAATGGAGAGCAGATAAAGGAGTGTAAGATAGAGAATGGAAGCAATCATCTTTTGTGAGTAAAAGTGCTGTGCTGACTACAGTTAAACAAGTATGTTTGTATATGTGTGTATCTATGTATAGTAATAGAAGGAGAAAGATAATGTGGAGCTTGCAAGTGAGTAAATGAATGGATGGATACATGGGTTTCAGGTTGGGTCTTAGGAACAGAGAACTGTGTCACATTAATAGAGAACTGGGAAAATCAAGATGGTGAGATCCTAGAGGGTGTAGGCAACATTCTGCTGTCCTGATGCAGATTTCCTTATGGCCAGTATTATTGTGCCCCAGCATACTTCATCTTACTTCTAAAAATTGTGGGTTTTTTTTTCCTGGGTTGTTCTCTATTGTCTTCACTCTTTGGCATTTGGCAGAATCAGTGCACTGGTATTTCCCTGTGCATTTTGGTCAAACCCCCTTGTTCTGCAAAGCCTGTAGCAGGTTAACCCTACAAAAAGATCACACAACCAGCTGAGTTTCAGTCATTGGTGCTACACTGAGTCCATATGACGACACTTCCCTGCTTCTGTCACTACTTCTTGTTCTGGGCAGCTGGTGTTTGGTATTTGCAAGTAGCAGCGAACATTGGACAGGAGTTAAAAGTAGCAACCCTGATCAACTCTAAAACCTCCTTTTGCTGTCATTAAAGAGTAACTATGGTAACTTCTTGCTACAGTGACTTTGTCTGGGTGATAAAGATAGACAATTTCTGGGCACCTCATCCCTTCCATTTTAGGGATGATTTGCAGAGTCCAATGCAGGACCAGTGAGTCATTAAAAAATCATTGAGAGGGTGTTCTGGTTTTGCATCAACAGCTGCCTTTCAGGCTGCACACATTCAAGCTTGTCACTCTAGCTCCTAGTGCTGTTACTGATTGCTCCCTGTATTATTTCTCCCTATAGTTTGTGATTCACTCTTTAGTTACAGAGGAGATTTTATTAAAGGCTGTTTTTCTTGCTGAGGAGTTTTTATTAAAGGTTGTTTTTCTTGCCTCCTCTAAAGGAAAGTCTTTCCAAAGACAGAATTGTCCCCTTCCCAATAACTGTGTTGGCACATATGAATTGTCTAATCCTAAACTGATAGATGAGCTGTCATCAGGGTGCAAACCTGTGACTGTTAGAACAAAGGC
Organism: Nestor notabilis; assembly: GCF_000696875.1. Lineage (NCBI taxonomy): Eukaryota > Metazoa > Chordata > Aves > Psittaciformes > Psittacidae > Nestor > Nestor notabilis. Next base: position 124,270 of record NW_009935210.1, on the reverse strand, counting down.
TGGCAAATTCAAATGGGAAATAAAGTGCAAATTTTTTAACAGCAAGGGAAATTAATAATTGAAACAACTCACCTATGGATCCAGTCAGGAACAGATGTCTTCCTAAAAGACATGCCCCAGATCAACAAGAAGTTATTGAGCTCCATGCAGGAATCTACTGGTGGAATTCTCTGGGCTACATTTGGCAGAAGTCCAGAGTAGAGGATCCAATGGTATGGGCTGAATCACTAAAGCAAAGCCAAACTGCCTCCGAAGGAACAGCAAACAGCTTTCCTCTGTAGATCAGACATCAAAGCAGGGAAATGTAGCATTTGACAAGTGTGCTGTATATGGTAATTAAATTGCTTCTATGCTCATTTACAACTTTCTCTTTCCTCCTCTCAACTGCATTTTTCATCTTATATTTCTCCCTCCTTTTTTTCTCTGCTCTTTTATCACTTTCTACTCCAAAGCATTCAAATTGTAGCTGAACTTTTGAACCACACATGGAGTTTGTTTATCTTTAATCACCAGCATACACTGTAGTATTCCACCACATGACAATTTAAGGGTAGGCACTCCAAAATTATAATATAAGGAGGGAATGGACAAGTTTTAGGATTAAAACTGTTTAAAAAACGTCTTAGAAAAAGAAATCATGGCAACAAATCACAATGACTTAACTCCCTGGCAGCAGGCAAGGGCACGTGCTAGTGACTGCAGCATACATATCAAATGAAGGTGGGCTGATTTTCAATTTATGAGTGAGGTCCTCTCCTCCTGCAGGAATAGGAACTGTTAGCTTCTGCCGGAGCCTTGGCTTTCCCTGACCAGCATGCAGCCGTGCAGCCTGCATGAGTGCAGACTAATACAGCATCTCAAGCAGTATGACCTCGCATTTTGCTACTTTCGTGCTAATATGCCTGAGCATCAGACCTCGTTGGTATGTGAACAGAACTATATTGTTTGCTGTTAGATGCATCATCTGTTGCTGACAAAATCTTGGATGAAATTTTGGGAGTGTAGTGTTTATCTGATATTTTTAGGCATATGGAAGCACTGTTTCAGTCAGAGCACGGGATATACTGTGTGTGTGCACTTTGGAAGTGTAAAGAATGTGCAGTGAATCAATGTGGTTAAGTTGCTGCTTTCCCCTATGTTTGATACCCAGTACACACGTACTGCAAGCATCTGTGGGAACACGTGCCTGGAAGGATCATAGATCTCCCTAGAGCAGAAGTTGGGTTCACTTTCTTGTGTGAAGTTACCAACAAACTTGGGGATCTCTGTGGAGCATCCTGCTATAAGCTTTACACATTTTCAGTGTGTGCTTTTTTCCTACTTACTTGTATCCATTTTCATGTTGTCTCATACAATAAACTAGGCTGTAAGCTTTTCACAGTAGATACTATTGTTTTGTTCTGTCTTTCTAGTGTCTACTATCAAGGACTTGTAATGCCTGCCCAGGAGTCCTAAGTATTATGATGGTAATTTTCATAACATTTCAGTTACTTTGACAGTGATCAACTGTGCCAGGTTATTGGTTATTAAGCGTATTTGCATCCTGAATCTTTTAAACAGCAAGCTGCAGCATAATGACTTGAAATTTCCCCATCTGAAAATCGTTTCTCAGCATTTAATGTATTGTTTAATTAAATGTGAGCAGCAAACTTCTTGTTTTGATTGTTAAGGCAGTGGAGAATCTGGCTGAATGTCTTTCTCATTGGACTCTTTTATGACACTGGGGCAACACAGGAAGTTCCTCTTCAGCTATTACGTGAAAGAGAAATTATTTCTAAACCTTATTTTTGATTAAATATTATATCTTCTGGAGGAGAACTTCATACCTTATGAACTTCCAAGGTATACAAGGGGTGCATGACTACCAAATCTCCCTAAAAGGTGAAGTTTCCCCTACATTGTACTTCCAGCAGACATTGTCAACTACGTAATGGCCTCAGGAGACACTTGACTAAAGCAGCCAACACAGCGATAACACATGATGTGTTTGCTTTTATCTGTAGAGAACTCTTTGCTTAAATTATACATTAACTTTTAATGAAAGCTCAACATAATTTATTGGTTTTGTTTTTCGAGGCATAGCAAGAGGCTCATATGACAGTCACTCAGTTTAGAGAAACAAAAGAAGAGGATTTTTTGTCAGTCGTGTGGCTGCCGACTCAGGTTATATAGTGGAGTGTTGAATTCCTACCATCAGCTGTAGGTGTAGATTACTGGGTGTAAGTGCTTTCTAAAGGAACTGTTCTTGGTATGGATGAACAAGAGGCTTATAATTTGGCCAACAGCCAGCACCCAGAGACCAGGGAGCCAGAAGATACTGCCTCCAACATCTGTTTCCAGTGTGTCTATCTAACTCTCAATTTATCAACCCTTCATATTGTCAAGGAAAAAAATGCATAAAATAATTGGATTATATATTAAGACTCTTGAGAGAGTTGCTTATTGACCTTCTTCTACTCCAGTGAACTTAGCTGTGAAAAATTGGGTAAGAAGCAGGGCCTTGCTGAAAGCGAGATATTACATCTGAGCAGTGCACTCTTGGATAAACAGAAATTACTGAGTAAATAACAAAATGTGAAGAAATAAGATCCAAATTGAAGTGTGGAAATTGCGGACTGTAGAATTGATTGCTTTTATAAATACTTTTAAACGTGTATTTGCTCTCTGAGTTGCACTATAAATTGTAATGAAGTGCCTCTGGGTTCAGATGTGAATAGGGCCAAATCTCACAGTTGTTATTTGGGAAAAAGAACTCTGAAAAAACAATCTTCCAACTGAAAATAACTAAAGATAACAGGATTGGGTCTGATCGTAGTATTCTGCTGTCTGTTTATTGTGCTAAGCATTTGCTACAACCTTTTGGGCCTTCCTTGTCATTCATACTTTATATAAACTAAAACTACAGGAAAAAATAGTGGATTTTAAAAATCTCATACGTTCTGTCTGTAATTATCCTGGTGGCATGCTGCAACCTGCTGATCCAATTCTTATTGAGATGAATATGAGCTGTTAGTAGACCAAGGTTCAGTGAATACATTAAATCTTGAGGCCTCAATCAATTATCTGTTGTATGTCTAGGATGTCTGGAAAATAAGAAGTATCAGAGGTGATTAGAAGAGACCTCCTTGGATGCAAAAAGTCAACAAAAAGTTGAATATCAATTTTGGATTCACTTTGCCTGGTCATTTACTAAATTAGCCTTTTGGTTTTTTCTATTACAGAGACACAAGAGAAAACAGTGTTTCACTGATTTTTCCATTAAGCCAATGTGCTAAGCAGGGACTGGCTAAGATGTGACACTTCACTACAGCCTGCTTTGGCTGCTCTATGGGGTTACCAACACAGAGCAGCCTTGTCCAAATAGGAGCTGAGCACCGTTTTTTCCTGCCAGAATCCACTTTGAAAGTGGGGGCCAGGAGGAGGGTGAGGAAGCCGTCACTTCCCATAAGCAGCTTTGGAAGACAGAGACAGAAAAGGAAGAGCAGTCACTTTAGACTAAATTTTAAAGGCAATGCTTTTACCCTTCCCAGGGAATTGGTCAAGTGGCTCTCTCTGGTGTCTGACCCAGTGGTAGAAAGGGTTTTCTTAATATGTAAAGATATTGTTTCCACCGTGTACACCCCAGTGACCAGCATGATAGATGCTATTAGGCAGCAGGGAGCACAGAGCAGCAAAGGAATGATAGTGTACTCCTTCCTGTCTTGTTTCAGTCATCACACCAGCTTCTTTCCTTGTAGTTTTCTGCATGTGTATAGTACATGCAGCCTTTCTCACTCACACCCACTTTTCCTTCTCTCTTGGTTGGAGATATTCAACTAGTGATACAGTCAGGGAATACTGAAGAGACAAAGGGTGAAATTTGCCTCATCTGCTAAGCCTGTTAAACTCTAAATATCCCATGTCATTAAATCTGTATGGCTGCATTTGGCGAGCAAAGGGCTATTTCCTTCCAACCCAAACTGTTTTATGATTCTACCATTCCCATCCTCAGGGACTTACTCACCTCCTAGTAAGGTCTAGTAGACATATAATGTGAAATTACTACTATTAATTGGGATGGCAGCCTACAAAGGCACATGGAGGTAGACAAATTTGAACAGAGTTGTGCGTTTTGTTAACTCAAGTGAGGAATTATATGTAATTATTTGGGCAGTTCACTAATTCTTTCATGCTAGAAAAAGTTCCAGGTCCCTTTTAGTTTGTGATCTCACTAAATTAGCAGATTTTTCATGTCTTATAGATTTTATAGTCATAGAAGTCTACTGTTCTGTTGTGAACTCCATAACATTTTAATAGGACAAGTGTCTTGGCTGGCATTGCGTGGCAAAATTGGGAACAGAACTTGTCTTCTGACTTTGAGCATAATGCTCCATCCATCACTGCCTCTGAAAGACCAGTGAGCTGGAGAGATGAGACTTGAACTCATGTTTCTCTGACCCATACGTCAGTGAACCTTCCCCTAATCTAATGGGAATTTTGATAAACAGTCAAATAATTCTTTTCTGCTTTTATGGGAAAAATAATCAGTATCTAGTTCATGCAATAAGGTAGGAGAAGCTACTGTCATACACAGTGATTTTATTAGAGACCCATTTTGAAAGTGACTGCTTGTTCAGTTTTCAAAGTATAATTTACAAAGATGCAACTAAACTGCCTTTCTTCTGGAAAACATTTCATCTGACTGTACTATGTTAATATGATCAGTCATATGCTGTACATCTCCATCTTTTCTTGCCTATAAATTATTCAGAACTATTATAGCTAAAACTATGAGCAGATGATTTTATTTCTGTCTTCTGAAATGCTAGAAAGGATTTGGTTTGGAATGAAGAGGATGTCATCCTTGTGAGGCTGTGGGAAAGCAGGAATCAATTGTGACTGCTGGGCTTGCTCCTAGAAAAATGGGAAACATGGTTAAAAATCTCTCTTTTAGCTAAAAATATTAGAAGACAATATAAAATATTAAGCCTACAGAGCTCAGTGTGTGGAATTTTGTATCAAATACAACAATAAGCACGTCAAAGTTTATGGAACTATTTGCTAAGATAACTTTATCTCAACTGCCTTACCTGAGGTTAATTTGGCTGTGTAGAAGAAATTAAATCTCTTACTAAGGTTCAATTATTTTCATCCAAAACCACTTGATTTAATTTTCTATAGCAAAAGCCGTCAAGTAATTAATTACTTACATACAAATAAACAATCCTGTAATTTACAGGATTGTATCAAATCACATGGACAAATCACATCCCTTAGTTTACCCTGAACCACAGACCCCATCCTTGAACTAGCTGGAACTACGCTTCCCAGGAGCACATGGGCTGAGGGTCAGAAGTTAAACCCCTTTATCAACTAACTGCCTTCAGGTGTTCTGTAGAGGGGTAGAGGTATTTTGTCTCAGGATGAAATTGGAAGCTGTTGCTGCTGGGCTGCTTTGTGCAAATTTTCACCTTCATTCTAGTGCAACACAAAGTTAAGGTAGGTTTATCCTTTTATTTGTATTTTCTTTCAAGCAACCTCTAAGAAGCTTTACCATCTTTTACATGGAAAAACCTTCCTACACAAGTAGAAACCTGTGTAGCCTGCAGCCCACACACAGAGCTTGCTGTCTGAGTTTCTTTGCCCACTGGAAGCGTACAGCTCTGCAGAGGTATGGGCCATTTTGTTTTGATTCAACTACATGGTCTGGACAGAAAAATGTGTAATTTCTTGTTTTAGTGATCCTGAGCAGCCATAGTAACTGTAAAATGCTGGTGTGATTCTTGTTTTGTCACTGAGACATGAGCTTTGTCCTTTATGAAGAGTTGTATGCTTTTCATGGGATCCATGGTGATGTGGCTAGCGGTGTTCTTCCCAATTCCTACTCTAAATACTATCCACCTAAGATTTTTCTAGACAAACCTTAAAAATCTGTGGAAATTCAGCTCTTGGTGCTAGCAATCCTGCCTGGAAGGCACTGAGTGCAATATAAGTATGGTCACTAGTAACATAGCTGGTATTAAAGTAATGATATAAACTTAGAATAATCCAAAACTGCCTCTTGGGATATGTGCTATATATTTAATTTGTATCTGGGATATGTTATTACTGTTTTGCCATATTGTTTTGATTTAGTTAATATTTTTTTAAATACATGGTTAGCTCTGTGGGCTGTTCTTTCACCAACGTATAGAGAATTTTCTCTACCCACTACTCGAGTTAATAGCAGCAAGCTGGCGTGGTTGCCTGGCTGATAAGCTTAAAAGATAATGTATGTAAAACCATATTGTTACACTTTAGTAACACTCTATATGGGACCAGAGTCTTGCTGGTGTAGGTATTGAAATGCAAAGGATCTGGTTCAAAAGTTAATGGAAATAGAAGAAAGGAGGTAATAGCTGGGTGTGGGCAGCTGAGGAGCACCTGAGACTAATGAGTCCTCGTTAGTGTGATGAGCAGCTGTGCCAGCAGCCTGATTGCTGCTAAGTGCTTTTGTGCGTGTGTTGCAGCAAAGGGTAGGTGGGTTTTTCACTGGAAATTTCTCTGAGCTTTATGGGACATTGAGGTAAGAAACAACACCCGGAGGTGATGGAAGCAGCAGTGTTGGCTGGACAGGTATCAGTAGCATCATTAGGGACACTGGGGGGGTTGGCTGCGGCAGGCCAAGTGGGAGAGATGAGGTTTTGTGCCTCGTGTAAAGTGCATTACAGGAAGTAGTTATGGTCTTGATTCCAACTGGTCTAGTGGAAGGTGCCCCTGCCCGTGGCAGGGGGTTAGAACTGGATGAACTGTAAGGTCCCTTCCAACCTAAACCACTCTGTGATTCTATGATTCTAAGTGCTGGTGGTACAGTTAAAGAGAAATGGGATGGCGATGTTGTTTTGCAGTGCTGATTGGATTGACTCAGAGCTGGCATTTGTCAAGCCAGCAAAGAGCAGCCTGTGAACTTTAGGAAGAGTATTCAGTAAAATCTAATAGCTCAAGCTAACCACAAGTCTGTGGTTCTGTACAGTGACTATCCTAACTAGTGATGGTCCTGGTCATAAAATTTGTGTTTGGATTCAGTGCACCCTGAGCTTCAGAGATGCTTCATTTCCATGTGAATCCATATCTTTGTGACAACCCAGGGCACTGACAGAATCGTGTGTAAGTGTGAATTTCAATTTCTTTTTGTTCTTCAAAGCTTGAATCCATTTGAATCCAAATCTTCTAGGCATTGCCTTTGCCCTGTTTTTGTATGAACCAAAGTGCTGAAAACAGAAGTGCTGTTTCTAGCAAAAATTACAACTTTTTACAAAGTTGTATCTGCAAGAAGTTTCTTCCTGTTATTTTGTTTAGTGCAAAGGAAGAAATTAGTCCCATGGTGACATATAATTTTTCCTCATTAGCAGGAAACAATTTATATAGGCTCAAAAGCTATTTGTTTGTCTAACAGACCAGCCTAAAATTTTAGCCACCACTGATTGTGCATTGTTGACTTGACAGCAGAAGTAACCATAACTTAGACTTAATGAATGCTTTCATGCAGCATGCACAGTCCTCCAAGAGTCCTTATTTCATACTATTTAATGCTGTGCTGAACAGTTGAGTTTGATAGAGGCTGAAACAGTCAGAATTATGCTTTCATTTGAATTATAATTTTTAAAGGGGGAAGGCAGACAGTATTGTTTTAGAGAGAGAACAGCCCAGCGTGCCCTGCTGTATTAAAAGTCTCTTTCAGACCATCTGATACTGGTCTCTGAGTTTTCTCTGCTGGTTTCCTTAGCTTACATGCTGCCTTCAAATTGCATATATTATTTCTTATCAGAATATCTCGCAGGTATGGAAGTCAGCCATGTCCTGTGAAGGTCATTGGAATCTTGGTGATGGGAATTCATTCCCAAATAGGCAGTTTCTGTACAGCATTGATGTTTTTCTTGGTGCCAAAGACATGACTTCACAAATGGACGTGAGTTCAAAAGGCAAGTGCTAACTCAAAGCAGTAGGCATGTCTTTGGAAGTACAGTCTCCTTGTCCCCAGGAACAAATTGTATTTAAATTCTTGCCACTGTAGGTTGATAACTTGTCTCTTCAACTCATATACAGAGGCATGAGTTCTTCTCAGAACCAGTTACTGTTGCATGAAAATTAGTAAGAATAGAATAAACTATGTCAGTTGGAAGGGGCCTACAATGATCATCTACTCAACCTGCCTAGCCACTTCAGGGCTGACCATAAGCTAAAGCATGTTGTTAAAGGCATTGTCCAAATGCCTCTTGAACACTGACAGGCTTGGGGCACTGGCCACCTCCCCAGGAAGCCTGTTCCAGTGTTTGACCACCCTCTTGGTAAGAAATAAGCATGCACCCAACTAGAAGAGAACAGTAATTCCTTTTCTCTTTGATAACTTCCCCATATTTTTCCCACATGGCATCTGCTGAGGAGGCCCCTTTCTTCGGTGCCTGCAGTGGATACGAGTCTGCCAATTTATAGATCTACTCTTTTGATTTAATTTAACCTTTATAGGAGGATGTCATGCAACTCTCCCCACCTTTGGTTTCCTGGTTCAAACATCTGTTTTAAAAGCTGATTTAATGTTATCATAGATTTGCCTCAAAATAGACAAAACTATTCTCTCTCATGAATCTTTCCTGATTCCACATCCTTGCCTTTCCCCAAAGCTTAGGCAGTGGTATCTGTTGTTATATGCTGAACTCAACCTCCTAGATAGAAGTTCAAAGCTTTTGATTCTGGCACAATTCAGTTTGAACAGCTAGATATGATTCAAGTATTGGCTACCATAATTGGCTGTGCAGCAAAACTGCACAGATTCAAAATCCCATTCCTTGCAATACTAGCAACGGTGATAAAGAATCAGTTCTTTGAAACTGAAGTGATATTTTAAAGATTATTGGGAAGAGTTGATGGGAGGTCAGTAGTGGACCCAGCTATGCTGTGGAAAGGGGATTGGCAACGTGGAAGTGGGTGGGAGATCTAGGAAGACAAGGCTAGAGCCCAGAGACCAGCTTTCTGCCTTCAAGACTAATTCAGATACTGTGCACATGTCTGTGAGGTGCTTGGTGATCTTAAAGGATAAACTTGAGAGTGATGGATGTGCCAAAACAGTAGTCGATTTGTTCTCCTTTCTGTTAGAAGGCTTCTCCTGGTGCTTAACTTTTCCTCGTTGAGAAATTAAGAATCCGTGCATCTCCTCTTGCATCTAGTGGTGGGAGTAGTTATGATAGAGGGCAGCAAGCCAAGGAGCAGCAATAATGAAAGGAAATAAGGTTTGATTTTCTGTTAGGCTTGGACTGCAGTTAACCCAGAAAATATACAAGGGCAGGAGGAAACAGTAGAGTTCAGGTAGTATACCCAAATTTCTTTTGTTAGCTGCAGCTCACATAGAGGAGCACACCAATTTCAGTGCAATGAAGTAACCTTCAGTGTAAGAAACAGTATGAGGTACTCAGCATTTTTTTTTTTCAACTGCTACTGAATATTGTGAGCATCATTGATGTGAAGATTTTGTCTCTTAGGAATTTTTGTGAGATGATTCCTGTTGGAAGCTGAATAACAGGGATTTTGGCTGTATTCAAAGTGATGTGAGATTTATTTAAATGTAGACCTTGCTCCTGAAACAGAAATGGCCTTAAATACATCATGTCTCCCAGTGTTTCCAGTGTACACCTGAACTTCTGCTTTAACTGCTGACTCATGTGAGAGAGAACCTCCTACATTTTGGAAGTAGGTTCTCTCGTTCCTGCTCTCCAGAAAGAAACTGCGCTGGGAAAAGCCAACAAAGGCATAACCCAAAGGCATAACCCATCTCCAAATGAAAAAGTATACCTATCTTGTCAGAAAGTGTTAAATTATGTGTAACAGTGCCACCTGCTGAATTCCATCCTAACACCTTTCTTCTCGAAGGGAATGTGTGTCTTAGTGAAATGGAGTTGGTCTTGATTAAGGCTCAGGCATCCACCCTGGCTATTTCTCACACAGAACTTAAGGTACAGCATGGTTTAAAACACTAAATTAAATACTCATCTTTGGACCATAAGATTGAGTGTATCATCAGGCAGATGCAAAATAAAGCTCTTGGAAATCACACACACACACAAAATTGTCTGTTAAATAGGTCTGATGCACTTTCCACTATTATTAGTAGTGAGATGAACAAAACCAAATGTGAATTGCACTTCTAGTACTAACTTGTCTGGAAGGTGCTGATGTTTTAAAGTTGCAAACAAAGCGAGGAGCCCTGCTGATTTCTGAATTTAGAAATATTTGATTCTACCAAGAACACTGTTGAATAAATCTAAAGTGACCGAGACAGGCAGTCATTTTGTGGAGGTGAGTGACTGCCTTTACTGCATTCAGCAGCTTGGTACAACAGCCCCCATGCTGCCTAAAAATACTTAATGTTTTTTGAAGTCATTATGGGCTGAATTCTGCCTGCATTATTGATATTTATTTCTGTCTTTAAATGATTCTGTTCATTTTAATATAATGCTGATGCAGGACAGTGCTGTTGAGAGTCTGTAGCTAAACTGGGCTCCTGCCCTGAAGAAGGAATGTCCTATGTGGTGGCAGATAGTGGTGAACCAGAAGATGCTGGTTTGAGTAACCTCAGTGACAGCACCTGGGTTAGGCTGGTGTATGCAGGACTGCATCACTTGCATGTTATCTGTTTTCTGCATCATATCATAGATGGAAAGACCTTTCTTGTGTGTTTAAATCCCACGCGTGCCTTTGCCTTAGCCATTTTCTACTTGCAATGTGCCCAAAGCGGCTGGTATGCTCGATTCCAGGTGACCATCCTCTGATACATGCACAGGTTTGCAAAAAACGAGACCAGTGTCCACTCCAAATGTTTGGGAACTAAATCCAGTGTTGTAAAACTGACATATTGTGTCTTTCTGACATTAGTTGGCAGGAAATTTTGTGCAAAAGAGCTTGCCGTCTTAATTAGGAAAGTAGAAGAGAACAGAATGTAGTGGACAGGACTCATATAATAGATCCAGCAGTTAAATGTGGGATACATACATCCCCTTTTCCATACTTCTATCCCTCTGAAGAACAACAAAAAGCTCTCAGTGCATGGCAAAGACTGCTTTGTTTATTTAGAAACTTAAATCTGCGTATTTCTGGCACCAAATTCAGAAAAGCTGGTTCTTAAGTGTCATAGCTAAAACACATGGGTATTTTTCTTCTGGCTTCCCCCAGCACTGACATTAGGGCTGTGAGTGTATAAATACAGAGATGCATTCGTGTGTTTCCATTTCCAGTGTGAGCTCAGTGCACTGGCCTCCGTGTTTCTAAGCAAGGAGAAAGGGATGTTAACAGGCATGTAAATGAAGCTGGACACATGCTTAACAGAAAGCGACAGCAAAGTAGAACCAGTGACTTTTTCCATCAAAAGATACAAATTTCCCATCCTCCAGCATAACATTGAAAGTGCTGGCATTCTCTGAGCTGCTTTCACAGAGGATGCACTCTAATGGTCAGGTTTTTTAAAGGGAAAAAGGATGGCATTGCAAATGCAACAAATAATTCCAGGAATGCTGCAGCATGAAATTCTAGCAGGTATCCTACTGCTGGAGTCAGACTTCCAAAAAACAGCCATTCGTACTGGCTCTGGATGGCAGCAGTGGCACAGAGCAGAGAACCTGTTTTCTTCCATCGAGGAGTGCAGTCGGAGGTGGATGCACTCCTGTATTTTGGCACCTGTGCTCACTACCTCTGTGCTGAAATATCTGATAAAAAGCTTCAGAGGCATCTTAAGAACTCTGTACCATGAAAAGGATACTGTTGGCTTCAGCTTGGGCTCAGCTCAAAACTCTATGAAAACACAAAGGGTTTTTATATCTTTGTTATAATAAAGATGGTCTCTAACAACTCTGCATTCACAACTGCAATGAAGCCATAAGCTTCTGTGCATTTAATAGTCACATTAGCATGTTAAACTATTTTTTAAACCCAGACCAATGGGTTGCTCAGACAAACCTTTAATCTACATGCCTCTCAAAAGGAGCTCTGGAGTCTGTAACTGAGCAGTAACCATGTTAATCAAACTGCTGACAGCAATACAAGAGTCATTGCTTACCTAAAGAATAGGGCAATGCAGTTTCTATCCCCTTTTTTTCAGCCTGAGTGAGAACTGGAGAGTAGGACTAAGTAGTAAACCAGCATGGTACCCTCTAGATTTAATTCTCAGAAGAATTGTGTAAGGGTTCATTGAGAATGTGGAGTGCATTTTACTACTGTGTGAGACCTGTTTGATTTCTTGCCTAGTAGTTCCCAGGGACAGTGAGACAGCCCAGAGGACTCTGTAAGAGAGAAGGAAGGGTCCTCTAATTCCATACAGAACATGATGACTATAAGGATGCCAGGGCTTGGGCAAAGCAGAACTGAGAGGGGTGGGAGATAACAACTTTGTCTGCACCTTCCCATTAAGGAGATTCCCAGCACCTGCCTGTTGGGCAGGAGAGTGTCACTGACCTGTGGTTAATCCTTGGCAGCTTCTGCCTATTTGCTGTGAGTGAGGGTGAGGAATGGGGGGATGAATTCCCTTGGCAGGAGAAACAAGTGCTGAGAAGACCTGGGATGAAGCTCAGGGAACAACCAACCGAAGGCTGAGGCCCATGTGCTCTTATTACTGAGATGCTAATAAAATCACACTCTGGGAAGGGAGGTGGGCACTGATCTCTATTAAGAGATCAATGACCTGAGGCAGTAGAGCTAAAGAAACAATTGATAATAAGGCCTGTCCTCATCCTCTATAAGCAGAAACATTTCTTACTCTTGCTGTGCAGTCTCCATTGGAAGCAGGAAGAGCAAACCACTCCCGTTTGATGACTCTGAAATGTGCATGGAAGAATGAATGGCTGGAATCCACTGTAATCCTTCAGTAGTGCTGGCAGGAGTCCAAAGACACGAGAGTCAGTGGGAGCATAAAACCCTTTAAAAAATGTCTTCAGATTTCTTCTCTAGACACACTTTTCGTGTGAGTGCTTATGGAAGAAGCAAATGCTTCTCAGAAGAAAATGTTGGAATTCTTCCTTTCCTGCTGCTGAACAGCTCCTTCTTCTGGCTCTGCTAAATCATTATGTGTTGGGTCTTAAATTTACCCCATCTCCTGAGGGGAAAAATTCCGTCTTCTACAGAGAGAGGGACTTCTTTCTTTGATAGATTTACTTTAAAAAGGGCTGAGGGAGAGACTTTCGACAGATTTGTGGTGTTAAAAATTGCTGTGGACAGGATGCAGGTGATGTTGGCATGTAGCTTTTCTTAATACAGGTATTGAGCAAACAGGGATGAGGTGGTGCAGGAGCAAGATGCTATGAGAGGATCATGAGGCTAAGAGTGTTTTCAACCCTCACCATTTGTTGAGCTATTTGACCTCTGGCTTGACCTTGAGAACTTTGCAAAGCTGGTATCATGTTTTGCACTGCAGAGTGTTTTGTGCAGTTGGTGAAAATGGAACTTATGATGGACAAAGAATATTTGCAAATCCATCACTTTTCATTGAAAGGATTTTTTTTTTTTTAGGGGAAAATGAAACACTGGGTGTTTGTGAATATTTCTCTTATAATTAACAAAATCTAATCTTCAAGCAAATTGCCAAGAAAATAAGTGGAAAATTGCTATTATCACAGTGAAAAGAAAATGCCTCTATTCTGTGAAAAGCAATCACTGCTCATCTTGATTTTGTTTGGATTCATTGCATGAGAATAGGGAGCAGAGGTCCCAGCTGAGTCGGTGATACCCTTTAATGGAGTACATGGGATGTGTACTGGGAGGCTGTTCCGTCTTGAAGAATTCCTGCTAAAGCCAAGAGATGGGGAAAGAAGTGCCTTGTCTGGGGAAGTTGCTGGCCCTGTATCACCAAGCTGATCGGTGTAGGATTAGAAGAAATATATATTCTTGTTTTTAAAGGCTGTTGGCTCATCCCTCTGTGTATAAGGCCAAACTCTATTTTCAGTTCTCCTCTCCTGGCTAGGCAAAAGCCTTCTTTGTAGCTTTTGTTCTCTGGACCAGTCTTACGTAGTTGCTCCCTGAGACTTCCCAGGTTTCCTTATATTTCCCTTCATCAGTCTCTGCTCTGTATTTATAAACCATGCTTTGCTGAGGGTCAGTGCCTTATGAAGTAAGCCCAGATCCCAGGCAGACTCTTGTGAGAACACTGCTGAAGTTGGAGGCTGTTAAATGCACACAAAGTGCATAGGTCTGGTGTGCAGGGCTGCTTCCTGGGTTCTCATCGAACTGGAAGAAGGATAGTTTTGTCCCTCGTTCTGGAACAGTTACTTATGTCAAGTATTTGGGGCTACTTGGGAAAACCCCTCTTGCCCAGCAGTAACAAGGGAGGAACAAATTCTGCCTTGTGTTGTTCTTGTTTTCAGCTATGAACTGTTGTGGTGCAGGGACTGGTCCTTTTGGGCTGTGCAGACCTGGAGTGAAGGGGGGCAGAGTTATTGAACTGGCAAGACAAACACTTCAGAGGAATGGCTAGCCATGTTGTTGCTGCCTTGGGGTAGAGAATGGGTTTCATGACCCTGAAGCCTTTTCCCTGCCCTTTCTTATGTGATTTTTAGGCTGGGGCTTCCGGGGCTGTTATAACACAGACTCTGATAACAGTCACTGTAGCTTGCGGCTGGAATTTACAGTTGGTTTGTTGTTCTCTTATGTTGTCTAGAGGTATCCAGGATTTTTATTATTGTGTGAAAAGCTTTCTAAAGGCACCAGCAGTGCTGCCTGCGAGTTATTCGTGGCTTTTGTGCATAGGCTGTGATTTGTATTTGTTCTCTTTGGCAGCTCTGAGCATAACCCACAGTAGCCATGGGGATGTGCTGGTCATTCACCTTTCTGATCTTTTGTCAAAATATATTTAGTGAGAACAGTGTGGTGGTAGGAGGACATTAGGCGTCTTCCAGCAGGTTAGTGTCAAAGGGGAGAGAGACCATTGCTAAAGTCCTCTATCACAGTCAGTGTAAAAGGGGGAAAGAACAGTCAACCAAGAGCTGAGCTCTGAGACTCTGCAAAATTCTCTTACTGGATTGATAAAATAGTAAATGAAAAGGGAAGCAAAATTTTATTGAAATTAGATGAAGTCCCTTTAATCATCAAGCTTAATCCTCAGTAGAAAAAGACTTCAAAATTGATTTAAAATCTGAGTATAACCACCCTCTCTAATGGGAAACAGGGATCCAAGTAAATGAATGATTTGCTTAAAAAATTCTGACTAATCTTGAGAGCACTAAAATTAATACAAATGTGTGATCTCAAGTTCTATCCATTTTTGGATCCCATTTCAGTAAGTACATATACTTTGGAGTGGGTCCTAAGCCACTTTGTCTGTAAGTGTACAGGGAATGCATTCCAGTATCTGTAATCAGAGTGTAAAAGGGATATCAGCTTCACTGTTTCACATAAGGTATGGAAATACCATCCTAGATGAGCTGGAATAGAAACAAAATATACTATAGAGTGCAAAGTGCAGTGACTTTCTTTAAGGGTATGGAATCATTTAAGCAGCTGTTTTCATGGGGAGAAAACACAAGCTTAAAAAAGCTTTTGGCCACATGTTAGTGTTGTGCCACTTAAAAAACTGACATGTCTGAAGCTTCATCAAGGAGCTGTGCTGTGGATTCCAGGATCTGTTGGGATAAGAGAGGTCACCTCCCTGTATTCATAGCTTTGTGAAGGAATATTTTATGCCTTTCTCCCTCCGGTGGGGGGCTTTTTGGACAATTCATCACTTCTGCTAAGGAATTTTGAGGGCAGGCAATCTGAGCCATAGTCTCAGCACTCAGAAGTCCCACTTTTTTTGTATCTTGCAGGAAAGAGTTAACTGCTCAGTTCAGGGATGCCGTGGTATTTCAAGTTTAATCTGCTATGCATACTTACTGAGATACTCTCATCATAGGGTTAAAGGTGATATGAAGACCACTGTATCATCATAAATATTATGTAAATTATCTACTACCAGAGATCATTACCTTTCACTGACATCTCTCTGCTTTCAGCCCAGTGATTTAAGTTAGACTAAAGTGTTTAGCCTTTGGAAAAAAGCACATGTGTGTCACAGGCAGAGAAGGAGGGATATGCCTCCTACCTCTGCCTGCAGCACCCAGGAATGTTTGAGTGCCTGAGTAAGAAAACTCTCTTCACTGCATCCTATGTATTACAGCTGATCTCTGATGCTTCAGAGCTGGAGGTACAGGAATCTTAAGAACTCAGGTGTATCTGCTCTATTGGGAGGAGAATAAATTCTTCGTTAGCTCTGGTATGTGATCAGGTAAGGCCCTGAAATGAAAGAGCTGATTACAGTCATTTTTCAAATGGTGAGCTAAGTACTGAGGAAAATAAAGTGCTGCTCTTGCTTTGCCTTGTGGATAAAGGGCATGCCCAGATTTGCTCACAGATTTGCTCTTTCTCTTCCTTTCCATTTCCAGCCTGAGTAGTGGGTTCACACCATGTTCTTTAGTAAGACCTCTGGCGTTTTATGATGGATGCTGGAGCTGTACCAGTCCTGACGTGGCTTCTTCTCTCTGCATGCAGCTTGCTAGTCTTCTGAGACCAGAATGCTGTATTACCTGGGAACTCATGTTACACTACACAGATTTTCCGTAATTGAGATTCTCTTGTGTATTGCTCTGCTCCTGGAGGTTGATGAGAAGCACAGTAAATAAAGCAGAACATCCCTTTTTTGACAGAATTAACTCTTTCACTTTGCATATATACTTTTTTTAGAGTAACATACATACTGACATAGGCTGCTGTTACCTGAAGTTTGTAGAGGATTTTGCACATCCCTGAGTATTAGATACCTGTTAGGATGAGGGTTAGAGAGACAGCAGTACTAAACACTGGGCAATCCTGCAGCATTTAAGGAAAGCCTGGAAGATTAGGCAGGGGGCCTCAGAGTCCTGAGGTTGCTCAGAATCAGAGATGGTGTTTAAAGTTGTTGTCTTTGTCTGCCCAGGTTCCATCAAAGAATATCAATGACAGCATTTATTGCAAACTCTTCAGGGGAATCACGCAGATTGTGGCAAGTGGATATGCCATACTCAGAAAAGAAGCTAGACCAACAGTCTGGGGGGATAGAATATCCTTTCTTAGCACACTTACAGCAGAGCTTTTGCAATGCCAGCTTCCCCATAATACCCAGTGACCAATTATACTGCTGCTAAACCAAGCTACAGTAAAATCTGTGTCACGCTTAAATTGTTGTAACAAAAATGTGTGGTCAACTGTATCACTAACCTTTGTTAGATCAATAAATAAGGCTCCATAAATGTGGCTGATATCCAGAGAAACCATAGTATCATTCCCAATGCATACAGCTATACTGTAGTAGTTAGTCTGAACGTGGTCCTGCATCCAGAATGAACAGCAATTGCTTAACTGGTGTGTAAATCTGCTCTGTGCACATGGCTGTGTGGGTGACTCTTAAATGAAGAGTATCCAGGGTTTATTTGAGCTGCTGTGCCGTTTTGTGAACCTGGAGGATAACTGCTTGCCATGTAGCTTCTACGTGACTCAGAGGGTAGCATGTGTGCTTTCATGGCTGTTAGAATGCAGGGTATAACTATCACGTATGGAGGGCTCCTACTCAGCAGCTGCCTTGCCAAGCACCAACTTGCCCATGCCAGACCAGCAGGATATTCCTAGTATTGATTCTTTTCTGAAATGTTACTTCCTGCCCCATACATTAATTATACTAATACTTCAGATGTTTTTGACTGACTCTAATGTAGAGATTGAATTGAAGTAATGTGTTAGGAACTCATAATCACTGGCAGTCAGGCTGAATTGTTTATCAATCAAACACATTTGTAATCCTGTTTTCATGACACTTTGTCATTATTGGGTAACTTTTGAGGGAGGGAGAGTTTAGTGATTAATAATTATTATGAAGAAATTAGAAGTGATGTGTACCAGTTGACATTCTAACTTTGTAAAATCAGTTAAGATTGTGTGAGATCAGTTAAGCCA
>NW_009935210.1:89857-106287 GCF_000696875.1 Nestor notabilis | reverse complement strand
CTGCTGTAGTTAATGACAGTTGCAGATCTGCCATTGATTTTGTGAAGTTGGAGCTCTGCTGAAGCAGTATCTTCTAGTATTTTCTATATTTATGAACTTGCAGCAGTATGTTCTCTCCTTATCCACATGCCTGTGCCTGATTCACATTGTGTGGACACTGGTCTTGTATCCTGTTTAGGGTGTGCAAATGCAAGTTCTTGGTCATTGTATCCCTGGTGTAAGCAGCAGCTATCTGTGCACTGTGAAACAAGGGATGTAGGTAAATTTACAAAAATATAAAATCGACATAATGTACATTTTATACCATCTGGCTTCTTAATGCTGATACTTTCCACCTAATAAAATGTATTCAGAGCTGCGAAGAACAGTATCTCACCTAACATGTTCTAGCCCCAGAACACAGGGCGAAGGGCAGGCAGAGTCTGAGATCAGCAGCTGGAGCCAAGCTTGTACATGTGATATTTAACCTTCAAATGAGTGGCAAGGACTGGGCTATATGGTGACAGAAAATGGGTGAGTGGTAAATCCAGTAAATGGATTTAGTATATAGGTGGAAAACGTTTGCATGGGTCATTTAACACTAGAGTTACCCAAATTTGTCCTGGCCAGAGGCTTGCCACTGAAGCAATTAATTGAATGAGATGGGCATGGTAGCATGGATTCTTGCTGTTCTTAGCTAGGGCTGTGTATGTACATGTGACACATAAATTGCTAGTGACTGGCAGGGATTGTAGTAAAAGGTGGCGTGCCCCCTAGCCAGAGGCATGCTTTGGAGGCAATTAATAAAATGAGCTGGGCAAAGCTATGTGACACCTGTCTCAGATAGCACTGCAAACACACATGCAATTAATGATCTTGATGAAAGGGAGAAGAGAGGACTTAAAGGAAGGTATTCTCTAAAGAGTGAAGAACTTGGAGCAGGGAATTTCTGCCTTGGTTACAAAGGAGTCCGTGTATTTCCAAAGCTGCCAGGTGTTTCCAGGTAGTGTATTGAATGCATGTATAAAGAAGGAAAAGAGAAAGAACTTTGTGTCTTAACATTCCTTCAGCTAGAAAGCCCTTTTTGCACAAACAACGTGCATGCACATGTTCAAGCATTGTAGCACATCTGCCAAATACAACAGATAGCAGAAGTTCCCAGACAGATTGCTCTTATAAACAGCTTTGCTATCAGGTACTAGATAATGTAATCTAAGAGTCTGCAAATAGACATTCCTTTATTGACAGCAGTTGTAATTTTAGAGCTTTCTAGGTCATGACACCTTTTTACTATCTAAATGAATATTGATCTGACCATGGTCTTCACCAAATTTACACTGGATTGCACCTTTGCATGGGAAGCATGTGTTTCTAATGGTGATCTTCAGATTTAAAAATAATAAATTGTAGCAATAACTTTCTTTTCCACAGAGATATCTAGCTCATCAGCTGTCTTTTGTCTTGTTCCCTCTCCTCCCTGCCCCTTTCCTGCAGAAAATAACACTTATTGTTCCACTCTGAAACTGCTTCTCTCCATCAAAGCATCTCCTTGAACCACTGCTTGGCTTTACCAGAAGACTTCCAATGCCGGCACTTAACCGTTATGGCTGATGTGTTGAGTCGTGCTTGCATACCCTAATGCAAGATCAGATCTCTACTGCTCTTAGGAGTTTCACCTAAAAATGACAGTCCTCCCCCAGAGCATTGATAGTCTCGATTTGCGGTATTTATCTGCTGCTTTTTCACTGGAGAACTAGTCTGGTCCTCTCACAGAACTTTTCTGTAGAGGAGATGTCATTTGTTCTACCCATCAAAATGAATTATTTGGGAATGTTGTCCTTATGTTTGTCTTCCGCTGCTGTAGCACTGCAGGTGTTGCTCACTGATGAAAGTATCCCTCATACAAGGTTCTGAAGACTTCCTGAGCTGTTCTTTTGTAGCTGGATTTGGTCTGAGTTCTGCAGAACTCTTTTCCCAAGCATCCATACCTTGCTAACTTGAGGCAGACAGGAACTGGTACTTGGCTTTTATAGACCCAAGTTGAACATGTCATCAATTATCTTCCTCCAGATGAAGCAGTTAAATATTTTTTTCCAGACTTGTCATGGCAATTCACAGACTTTTAAGTTAAAGCAAAAAGATAATGTTAGCTTAAATGATTGGCAAACTGGTTGACAAGCACAATGGGAGATGATCTTTAGTATGTATGTTAACAGCTTGCCATTTCAGAGAACTCCTTTTAGTTGAATTGAGTGGCACTTTTGTTCTCTTTGCCGAGTTTCGTTCCCACAGCAGGGAGAGTACAAGAAAAGGAAGTGCAGGACCCTACAGATGACAGAGTCTGATCAGTTAATTTCAACAGCAACTAAAAGGGATCTTTTCATCTCCTCATAATCCTCTGTCCATCACTTGCAGGGTCCCAGAGAAAGGAAGAGAGCACGAGAGCATGGTGCCCTGAGGCTCCCACCACTCCCCCAAGGTCAAACACATTATCTGCTCTATTGCCACTTCTGAACTGTGGCTGTGGAGAAAAAAGATGAACAGAAATGTGTTAATTTTTAATTCCCACCCTAAGTGAAACATAAAAGCAGCAGTAGGAAAGTCTTAGAGAGAAACAGAATGATAATACAGAGGTTCTTTAGCACAGAATAGAAATACCCTGTTTTCAAAGGCATATAAATAATTTCCAGGCTGGTTATCAGTCCTTCCAGTAGTCTGCTGTAACCTGGAGATACAAGGTAGCTGCTTGAGCTGTGTCAGTGTTTTGAGTGGAAAAAGAATGAATACATTGCTGGCAAATGAACCTTATTTTTTGTAACCCTGCCTTATTATTAATGTGCAAACCAAAAAAGAAGACAACTGGATGTGAATGAGAAATTAACTCCACAATAAAATGAAATCATCTTGCTGACACATAATCTACTTGCAAAATATGAACAAGGATGGGGAGATGACACCTCAAATGTATGGAACTGAAACAGTGTCACATGAACAACGATGTGGGCTTTGGTGGTTTGAGAACTCTGCTGTCTGCTCTTATTTCTATTAGGATCTTTGTATGGCTTTTCTTGGGGTCTGCAGCTCTTACAGGGTTCATGTTGCTGTCACTTTGGATGTGAAATAGAACAACAGAATTTTGTCATATCTACTTGTTTCTATTATGAACCCATAAAGATTCAAAAGCCAGTTTCTTCAAACACTGACTTTCCTCCACAGAGCCTGGG
Source organism: Nestor notabilis (assembly GCF_000696875.1). Taxonomy (NCBI): domain Eukaryota; kingdom Metazoa; phylum Chordata; class Aves; order Psittaciformes; family Psittacidae; genus Nestor; species Nestor notabilis. Next base: position 103,084 of record NW_009935210.1, on the reverse strand, counting down.
CAGTGGTCAATAGACGAAACTGTGCCAAGGTTGCGTGCTGTCATCTGAGACTGATCAGACTGGCTGTTTCCATATTACTTCCCTGCCCCTTGGAATTACCAGAGCACAGCAAAGGGGCACTTCCTCATGGTCAGACCTCTGCAAAGCCTCCCAGGCTGCCCTGGTCATGAGCAAAACAATGTGACACAGATTGGGGTCGAGAGCAGCATTGTCCTCTTCCAGAGAGCAGCTGGAAGGAAAGGTTCATATTGGGATCACATTTCTTGTAGATTTATGGCCAGGCCTGTTCTGCAATGTCTTTCAATATGCAGGTGTTAATTAAATCAGTTTAATTGTATTCATTACATCTCTATCAGAATTGGTCCAATATACTCTAATAACACTCAACCCACTAATAGTTTTCCAGTGAAAACAGAGATGGGTCAGTCTGAACCTGTAGGACTTTTTTATTGATTACCTGGGAGCTAGATTGATGGTCTTTGCTCAGTTCCTAATGAATTAATCTGCATTAGTGATGAGGAAAAGTAGAAATAGTTTTGATTTTTAGTCTTGCTGGGCACATGTCTTAAATTTTGCAAACCAGCAATGGGTAAATGGGTATTCTCCAGCTCAGAGTTCATCACAGGCTTCAGAATACTAATTTTGGTCTTCACTTTGCTTTTGCTTAAAATTGAGCCTTTGTCCACAGCCACGTTGTTTTCTTTTATCTCTAACCCCAAAATGGCTCAATTTCCCTTTTACAGTAAGGGACAGTTGGCAACAAAGTGGGATTTTGTACCAACCTAATGTGCCCTTATAGAAAATGCCATAAATAAACTGCAGTTCTCAGAGGAGTACATTTAGGGCCACAAATAATACCACAAAAATTTGGAAATCCCTTAATTCCAGTGCTGTTATTTTCCAATAAAAAGCAACAATTCTTCTCAATTTGTACAATTCTATACCAGTAATTATAAGCACACATCTTAAAAGACATTTCATAGAGTGTACATGTATGTGCATAGGCACACAGATGTATACCTGTGTGCACAAACAGCTAGAGTTTGAATTTAGGTTTTAGAGGCTTATTAAAGTGACATGCGGTGTTGCCTACTGCTTTATAGGAGCTCTTGGTTAAAAAGTTATGAGAACACTGATTGTAAAACCATCATGTTACTAACATTAGTTAATGCTCCTGTCAGTCAGTTCTCTCTGGTGTGCAGTAGTCTCACATCAGAAGGCATTAATCTTACACTGGCTGATACACCGAAATGCAGCGTTGCTCTTGCGTTAAATCAAAGTGGTGCTCAGTCCTTTGCAGAAATGCATCCCAGCCATGGAAAGAAGCAGCTCTGCATTTTGGCAGCACTCTGCGCTGTTGCCTTCTTGCAATAGATTTTGACTTTGTTTTTTACTAATGTACATAAATCTTTAGTTTTCAACACTGGAAAACAGCACAGGTCACTAAAGCACCTATCCAGACCAAAAATCACCTTCAATAGTCCCCAGACCAAAAGGGCTTGAGGGAATCTAGCTGTATTAAATTGTAGAAAGCAATAGTGAAAGCAATAGTCTTGCTGAAAGTCCAGTTCTGTTCTTGCTCCCCTAGAACACTGCATAGTAAAGCCGAATTACATTATTAGTCAAAAATACTTGAGAAATGCTACATAATCATTTAGGTGTGCAGATTATAGCAAGGTGCTTATTTGGGAATTTGAACATTCATCTAACATCGCAATAGCAACAGTCACATGAAGACTTGTTTATTGCATCTCCTTTATTTTCACCAGGGAGTCCTTCATACTGCATTTCCTTCTTGTAGCTCTGAGTTGAACATAGGGCAAGGGGCACAAAACTCATTTCTGCCATCAGCCATCTGCCTTGTGCCCTGATTCCAGCTGCAAACCTCAGGCCCATCTTGTTTCTGTAGGTAGCTCACGGGATCTTTCTAATATTTCTCTAGGAAGAAGTGGCAGTTTTATATGAAAGGTCAAGCTGTGTAAGTGCATAGATGTCCACTGCATTTAAAGCAAACCCTCCCTGCCAGAATGAAAGCTGGTGCTGTGCTCTGTGCCTTGCAATCTTAATGAATACCAGGCAAAGGTAAGTAGCACTGCAGGGTGCTGCCAATAGGTATTTCAGAATAAAGATGTGGTTGGTGCTACTGGATGTGCCAACAGTCCCTCTACATCCATCCTACTGATATTTTACTCTGTGTAGTTGTGGATGGTTTTATGGACTGTTGTGAAAGAATAAGATTCGATTGATCAGGTTTTGACCTGAGACATTCTGCATTTGTTTCCTCCATGGTGCCTGCTGGACAAGTTGTTGACAGAAGAGACCTTTTCTACCCTTCCTGCAGGAACTATGTGAGGAGGTTTCCTTGGCTAGCTCACATGCAGTTACGCCTTGATCTTGGCCTCGGTCAATCCCATAACTACCAACTGCCAGACCCTTGTTTGGTTTTCAGTTTCTGTTTGCCTTTGTTCTCTGGACCATTTTCACTCTGGTATCTTTAGCATATTTCCTGTTGGGCTTTTATCTTCTTGAAATGTCGATCCCACTGTATCTTGTATTTTCTATTTGTCTCACAGTTATAAGGCCTTTGGAGCAGGGGATGATATTTACGCTGTTTACAGATATTTAATGTTAAATTATCATTGTGTGTAAGTCAGTGGCTTGCCAGGTACTTTTGATTTTTAAATATATAGTTACTTTGATGGTGTTTGGCCAGGACTGATAAATGTTTCAGCCAACCGTGAATGTATAGGCAGGAAGTAAACTCAGTTGCTGCCTCAACAGTGCTGTTGTGCCCTATTTATTAATTGGGCTCTGCACAAAGCCCAGTTGCAACACAAGTTGCTTCTATCTCTATCCTTTCCAAACCTATCTATTGCTAATCACTGACCTTAGATGTAGAACTGAGCTCATTTTCCTGTCTATGAATCGTGCCATCATTGCCATAGTTATTCATCTTTATATAATAGTGTTATATAAGACTGTATAAAAAGCATTCATGGAGTCAAGTACCTTGTATTTCTAGCTTCAGTCCTGACAGCTTTTCATTGTTGTGCTCACAAAAGCTCTGCTGAGCATGACCTCCCCTTTAGAAATCCTCTTGGACCATTCACTGTGTAGCCTGTCTGAATAGCCCTCTGTTCTTTGCCTTATCACTGAGTTTGGGATCTTTGCCTGTGCTGCAGCTCTGTAGTTTTCTAGTTTGGCCCTTAATTCCTTTGTAAGCGTGGATGCCATGTAAACTTTCCTCAAATGCTTAGCCCTACTGAAAAATAATTGCCGTTTTCTCGGGTGGTGTACAAACCACTGCTGTTTAACAATAGGGATGCTACAAAGGCTTTGAGCTATGTAATACCATGGATTTTTTTTCAGAGAAGCTCTTTTCACTGAGGATCCCACCCCAAGCTGAGTTTTCTGCAATTCGGTATGAGGGAAAAGCTGACAATTCTGTGAAATTCAGAGGGATTTGGGCTACTGCCAGGTTTGGAGGGGAAGGTGCCAAAAAGGGGTGCAATAGGTACCCTAAAGCACATAAAACTGTTTTTGTACTACTATTTTTTAATCTCTCCTCGCTGTACAGTTCCAGATACAGAATGTCCTATGTGACTTCTCAGGTGCTGAATTCTTCTTCTTGTGCTGCTGTGATATTGGCCTCAGTTGCAAAAATCTGATGTGTTGCCCCACTGGTAGGTGCATATTTTGTTCCTGTGTAGTGTTCTCTTCTTTCCTGCTATCCAAGAGCATATCAGAATACATTTATACTCTAGCAGTACTAATTATTTCTCCTGAACAGCCTATCTTTTTAAAACCTATATTTTAAAAAAGTACGACCCTTCTCAAGGACTGCCCCTTGGCAGCCTCATATATTGATGCTTCTATGCTGGGCCTCAGTTTTCTTCTCCTTGTGCTCTTCAGAGGTACCTGAGCCTTCTTTTGGTATCTTGGATGAGGGGGAATACCCAAAACAATCACAAACCATTTGTATTGCCCTTGCACATTTGGCATGTGCCTTGTTGCTTTAGGACTTCTGGATATCAAGTGTCCCACTAGTTGAAAAGCCATGGAAAAGCAGTACTTTGGGCCTTCTTTGGAAGGCTGGTATAGGAATGTGGAACAGGACGATGCTGAGAAAATACTTTAAGTCCCAACCAAGTGTTAACTGTCTGTCTTACCAATTTGGTGCTGTTGTTGCTCCCTTTCCCTGCTGTGTTCTCTTACTACTTGTCCTCTGAGAGGTAGAATTTATCACCTCATAGGCAGATGGGGCATTTGGCAGAAGCGGGATCCAGATGTAAAGCTTTGGAAAGTTCCCAGTAGCAGCATCTGGGCTTGGCTCTGGCTTATTGCCTGAATTCTTTGTGAACTCAGAACAGCTGGCCCTGGAACTGCCTCTGGGGTTATCTCGGGGGTGGCTGCTACAGATCTGGCTGTGAATTCATATTCTCCTGACATACCTCTCCACTCAGAGGAAATGTACCCATACGTTTACATGCAGGAATCTCATTGTAGCTCAGACTTCAAATGTACTGTATAAAATATGAGCATGTATCTTTTTGTACCCACAAGAAGACTAATCTGGGAACTGTGTGAGGAATAAGCTTGTGTGTTTGTGCACGCATATTCATGTCAGTGTATTTCTATGTGTATGAATATTGTTAATTGTTAGCAGATTCTGTACTGCTACGACTGACTCCAAGTCAGTGGACACATGCCAGCAGAATATTTGGCTAAATATCTCCTGTTCCATGTAGCAGCAGAACACTGTAGGTTTTGGGCATGTTGCCTTCTGTCCATTTTACTCAAAACACAGCCTTGCGCAGTTGAATCATGTTGCCTTCATTATGTGAAACTTAGGCCTGTGCACAGGCTTGGTAAAGACTAATTTTTTAGGCTTAAATGGCTCCTGATCCAGTGTCAGCCTGTCTTTGTAGTGGAGATAATCACTACTAGACAGATTTCAGTGCAGTCAAAAGAAAACAAATGTATATTGAGTCAGTATTTCATAATGTTCACCACAGCTGCCTGTATCATGACTGGAAAATAGTCTCTCTTCTAGTTATAATAAATAATTTATTAGAACACACTTGAAATATTAGGGAGAATATACATATATCTCCTATATGCATATATATATTTCAAATATGTATCCATCTCTGTGTGTATATTGTGGTATATATTTCTCTATAATTAAAAGGTCAGTGATGTGAATTTTGGTGATTCATGATGCAAAAAACCCCACTTCATTTACATACATGATCTTGGGTTTTTTTTAAATTTCCATAAACCCTGATTTGAACAGACTTCCATTGGAATGACTACTTGTTAATATGTACCTAAAAAAGCATGCACTTGGATTGTATTGACCTGAAGATAACATTTTCTGAAGAGAATAACTAACTGTACTAACAGAGTTTCTAAAGTTGAGAATAACCCTTCATCTATACGTACTTTTGGATTTAATTCAGCACAAAACTGGCCTGAGGATGGCTGTTCTAGGTGCATTTTGAAGCAGAGGTTGTGTTCATGGTACCTGACATTTTAAAAAACCTTTTAGAAACAAGCATTTTTTGAAAATAGCAAATAAGTTTTTGGGTGAATGTTTCTACTGGAATACATCAGCATAGTCAGTGCGTAGCTGACTGACTTCAGCCTGATTTACATGATTTACACAAGTATCAGCCTCCATGTAGGGAACAATCTACTGTACCATATGCATGACTTGGCATGGGTAAAGTGTGGGAGTTTAGAACAGACTGTCCATAGTGTTTCAGGTCAATAAAGCAAGAGGCTTTAGGATTTGTGCTGTTTTTTTGGAACGCTTTCCCATGGGTGCTGTGAAAGAAAGGACACTGAAGAAAGGCTGAATGTTGAACTTGACTACTGCAACACGTATCTTCGGGTGCATCTGTGCTGCTTTTATACATAGGTGGAAAGCTAGAAGAATGGGGTAACTGTTCGGGGTGAGAAGTGTTTGAAAATAGCAAACTCCTTCCCACTAATTTTGAAGTCATTGGTAGGTGTTTTTCACTGGTATCTCTATTGAAAGTTTACTTGAATCAAGACTGGGTGAGTCTTACAAGGTGAACTGGTCCATCTGACTTCATCTGTACTCATAAGCCACCAAGAATTTTCTTGTGATTGTTTTTCTTTATGATAAATTGAAACATACAACTGCTAAAGGCAAGATAAGAAATTTTGCTTTTTGGCATGTTTCTCTTATTTCTTTAGATCAAAGGTAATTTTGAATACGAGAATGGGAAGCAGTTTAATTTCTTGAGGCCATCTCTGTTGAAGCACATCTCAATGTTTAAGTACTGCACATACTGGATAAGTGTTGTCCCCTGAGATATTTTCTCTTTGACATCATAGGAGTAAGTAGTCTGTACAGTTGTTTGTAGTGCAGGTTCCCTTCCATCATCTCCATTTGACAGCTCAGATGTTATCAGAGATTTTTCTCAATCAGGAGAACACATCTGTTCTCTCTCCTTTTAACATTGAGGATGCTGTTCTGACTAGCTCTCAGTTATCTGGGGGAGTTTAGTGCTTAAAGTCAGAGGCACCAGACAGCACCAGAGTCGTACCTTCTGCATGACCTCTGCCAGTCAGGTCAGGTTAGCAACTGCTGCATCACACACAGCGAGCACTGATTCTCCTGTTGTGGCTTCTCTCTACTCATAATTACTGAGATCCATCTCTTACCTGGTGTAGAAAGTGCAACGTGCATGGAAAGGAAGGGTATTTGTACCATATGGAGCAGAGATAATGGGGCAAGCATGGAGAACTGTATTTTCTCTGTTTCAGAATACTTTTTCTGCAATTTTTATATGCCTTTAGGTATTAGAAAGAAGTAATAGGGGTTGCTTTTTAGTTTTAGAACTGTGGCAGGTGGTGGGGAATGACAGGATGATATAAAAGCATTTTACTTCTCATGATGTGGTTTGGGGTCATACTATATTAGCTGCTCTTGAGTGTTCATGACATGATTTACATGCACAGAACTAGTGTCCCTGAAAGGGTGAGTCTTGCATTGATAGACCTAAACTATACATAGAAAGTGGTTGGTAAAGTTTAGGACAGCTGCTCAGTAGTGCTGATGTGCTGATCACCAGTAACTTCCTAAAATCACTTGGTAGTTGGGACAAGACGTTAAAGATTGCTTTCAGATGAGTAGCCTTATGTGCATATTTAAGTAGTCTTGTCTCATCGGATACAAGGTCTAAATAGCAGAGATCTCTTGTATACTTTTAAAACCACAGCACTGTCTGGACCTGCTTGGATTCTCACTATCACAGGAAAGATGGGTTTTATGGTAGCCTCTTACGATGCTTCCGAGGGAAATTCATAGCAGTGATAGCAAACCGCTGTGCTGCTCTAGCAGTAAGTCTGTTAGCAAGCGTGATGTTTGAGCTACTGTTAGACCTGCAGCTACAACTGAATATAAGCCAAAAAGTATAATTTTCCTATTATAATGCTGTTTAGTCTGTGACTTGCAATCTGCCTTTTAAGAGCAGTTCTAGGTCACTGACCTGTTCTTAACTTAAAACTTCTGAACCACCACGGAATCTTGCACAAAAGTCTCTTGAATAAGCAAGGATCAGTCTGTCCACTTGCCTGGGTGCAGCAGGAACATGGGACTATTTTTCCCCATCATTTTCTAAATACCTTTTTAATAATGTCTGCTTTCTCTCATAGAGTGCAGTAGTGCATTTATAAGGAACTTTTTCCCTTTAATAGCCATTGTGGTTTTGACAGTACTCTGAATAATAAAAATTCACATTTCCAGTGTCCCAAATGACAGGGCAAACTGTTCCATCGGTGAGATCTCTTCAAAATTGGATTTAGCAAATAAAAGTGTGGTGGACTTTAAATATAAATAAGCTGCATCCCTTGGATCTTCTTTAAACTGCAAACCTTCAAAGAAATTATAGTTTTACTCTCAGCAAATTACCTAGGAGAAAAAAAATGACAAGAGTAATCTATTTTTTCACAGCTGGTCGCTTGGCCAGAGTTTCTCATCAAAGAGTACATGCTGTTTGCTCCCCAGATGGACAGGCTGGATGAGTAACAAATCCACAGAGCCTGGGACACAAGGTAGAAATTACACTGCCTGTGCTTTTAATCTTGCACAGCTCTGCTCATTGGTAATTGCAGGTGGCCCATATCCAAATGGGATTCTATTGGGACGATATCCTATATCTTGTCAAAATGAGTCCCATTAAAGGCTTCGCTGGAATTAGGCCAAAAACATTGAAATAATTATGGGAAAGTTATTTATAAAAAGTTGAAGCCATGTAATGGTGACAATTAGACATTTAAGCAACATCAGCTATAACTGCAGTTTTAGCTGCTTCTGTTTGGTCCCTATTTTGTCTGTCTGGCTCAGCTACTGTAAGAGCTATTGTGCAAAAAGTTGTGACTATGATACTGTCTGTGTCTCTTGTTCTGGGGCCTCTGTGTAGTGCTGGAGCTGCAGTGCATGTTTGAACAGTGCCTGTTGAATTCCCTGAGGCTTGGACAAGAAGCGCTGCCTGTACACTGCCACTTGCTATTTGGGTCACATCTTGCTCAGCTTGCTTTCCCTTTAATTTAAAGCATGTTTGCTGCTGTCCTTATTCTGCCCAGGGTTGCTCCTACTTTATCAATCAAAAGGCGTGGAGATTTAGGAGCCTTTTTTGCATGTGTCTTATTAGAAAGTCTGAACTATGAAGTGATTCTGTACATTAGCTTTAAACCATTTCCTTGGGGACACCAACCTTCCTCCTTCTTCCTATAGTCTAGATGTTGAAGACTTGCATTTTCCTCTTCCTGTGCTTTTGAAATGTTTTGAGCAGAAACATCTCAAAGGTACACAAAAATGCTAGTGGGCATATTTAAAAGTGACATGTCTAATTTCTGAAGAAAGCCTTGAGGCAAAATGCTTCTCTCTTAACTCTGATGTAATCTTGCCGACTCCTAAATCATTATACTTTTAAACTAAGTATGTACACATCAGACTCCAACTCATTAGTGGAAGGCTTGGAGGGCTGCTGTCAGAGATGCCATGGTAACTGGAGCACTCTGCTTCCCTCCATTACTTGCATGGGAAGTGTGGGGCTGGAGCAGAGCAGTGGTGAGTTCAGTCTCGTGGTCATCTCCTCGTGGGATGGTGCTAGGAGGGATCTGGTCACCCAGCACAGCAAACCACACCTATTGAAGGATCTGCTCTTTCTCTCTGCCTCTTTTTGAACCTCACATCTGCAAATCAGACTCTGTCCTGACTGCATGGGTTAGACAAGAGGTGCTTGTAGTTGCTTTCTCCCTGTGTGCTTCTTGCCCTCTTGTGTGATGCAGTATTGGCCGTGTCCCCCTCTCTTCAGTCCCTGGCTGTGTATTGCTCAGCAGTAGGTCAGATGGTGACAGGCTGTGTGTTGAGATTCAGCATTCTGCTAATGGATGGCACTGAGGAGGGCTGGTCGTGACAGCTACTTTAAGGGTAGATGAAACCTCCTCAGAGCTCTTTGCTTCTCTTCCTCTCTGGTCTGGCCCTGAGCTATGTGTGGGAGAGGGTGTGTGAACATGTGTAGGAAAAGGTCAGAGTCGGGAAAATGTAATCAAATTAGTTTATTTAAGTCTCCTACTCATGGTGATAGTACAATGCATCCCTCTTACCTGCTGTCTGGAAACCTCCTGATACGGATCCCTGCTGTGCTGATGCAATGTCCTTGAGACACGGCTAGGACCAGGAGGAGTCTCTCTGCACTGCTCTCTCTTTCCCCTTCTAAAAAGCAAAGCTGAATTTCTGCTGTGTGGCATTACTTCGGGATCCCATGCCCACTCCTGTCCTCTTTGCTCTTTCTGGCACTTAGAGAAGTGATGTAAGGCGGATGCAGCCCTTTTTCGGTGTAAATAGTAATAGTACATTGGCAGTATTCCTCGGTAACGTATCTCAACATGTATTTGAATAGACTGGTTACATAGTGCACAAGCCCTGGGCCATAAGACTGCAATCCGTCTTGGAAGAGTTTTGCTGATAGTTCCACAGCAGATGAGTGTGTATGTGCACTGATTTCATGTAAGTCTTGTAGAATACTTTATCTTCAGCAACCTCTTCAAACCTCAAGGTAATTTAGATAAAGCATTTGTGCCCTTGCTCAACTTCATGGTCAATATTTAACTGCTGAGATATAATAAAGGTACCTTGCTAACTAGCACAGATAATATACAGCCTGCTTGAGTGCAGATTTGTTCCTGTACCCTAATGGTAATTTTTCTCCTGCCTAAGAAAGTAACGTAAGATTGTGTACAAATAACATCATCAGTAAGCAGCACATTTTTATTACTGTGGGTAGAGAGGCTAAACTCTAGAAACAGTATTTCCTGGATTACAAGGCTGGAGGGGTCTATCTGATCTTCTGCAGAACACTGTCCACAAAGTCCCTTCAAGCAATAGTCTGTGCACCCACCACACAGACATCCTGATGAGCCTAAAATCAGCTTTTCTTGTTGTTCAGAGCCAGATGCCAGCAAGTGCCCAGAGAGTGATTTCTTCTTCCACTGGGTCATTTCTCCTGTCATCCTGGGCTCCAGTAATCAGGTCAGACCAGCCTGAACTTTGTGCATTTGTGTGAGAGACAAACCATTACTGTGTTGTTTCAGTATTGATACTTGATTTAATTATCCCTTCTCATTTTCAGCTCATGTAGAAAACATCCTTTTTTTCTTACCCATTTAGCCAGAAACATCACAGGCATTTTTATGGGCTTGCTGCAAAAAATGTCTCAGCAGCAGTCTTGAATATTCCGTGACAGGAGTGTCTGTGGTACTTCTGTCTCACTACATGTGCCAAGGCAGCCAGCTGCCTCCCAAAAGAATTGGGGTCAGGCATTGCTCCTTCATGATGGTGAGCGAATAGGGGTTTTAATGTGAACATATTTGGGCTGAGATATGAAGTAAGGAAACAAGCCGTTCATGTGTCAGTGGCAGCATATTCCAAAGGTGGGAGAAAAGTAATTGCAGTTTAATTCATTGGGATATTGGTACATTTGGGATAGTAAATAGCAGGGAATTTTCACTGATGTTTTTTCAGTCACACTAGAAGCCAAATGCTGGCAAAGGCTCTAGTAAAATGTGCTGGCATCTATAGCTGCCTCTTGGATCCCATGGCAAAACCAGGGCCTGTTGCAAAGTTCAAGGCCAAACTTCTTTTGGCTTCAAGGAACTCAGAATCTGAAGGCTAGAATTTAACAGAATATTTAAACAAAGCTGGTCTTCAGTTTTCCAGCAAAAATGCAGCATGAGGCAATTAAGAAGTAGATGAGAAGATGAATCATGAAATGTGACACTTGGGTAGGACCTTGGCCATGGCAAAAATGTTTTAAATCTGTTCATCTCTATACTTGGAAATACACAGTGGACTTATTTCCAAGACAGGAGAGCACCAGTAACTGTAACATATTTATGTAAGTGCCATTACTTGTTGAGCAGTGGTTCACTTAATCATAAGCAAATCACCTTTACTCTTCTTAGCTACTTTTAGCAAGGAGGGGATGTTGCTTTAGCTGTCAAAAAGCTACAGGAAGAACCATTTCAAGACATCCCGAGATTCCTTAAACACAAAGCTTTTCTTTGCAGCTCAGTTTCTCCTGAGCTTACATTTATACTTCTATTTCAAGGGCCTAGGCTTCCTTGAAGGTTTGTTCCACCTGAGGAGAGATGTTCCTGTCTTACTTAGTGTCAGCTTTGATTTGGAAGGTAATACTGCATGGATCCAGGAAGCTGTGGCCTTTCCCACCAGTTGGTCATCTATCATTTCATTACAGTAAGGTTACTGAATTGACGTGTCCTGGCTAATTCTTCTAAAGCAGCTGTATAGCTATCTAGTATCTCATCAGGCAACTGTGCATGCTGTCTCCATTGATAACACTCTGTGATACTATTAGCAGATGGCAGAACATGACCTACCTGTGAAGTCTGACCCACAATGATCTTCTAACAGTGCCTGTTTTCTCAGGGAGTGTCTTAAGACACACTTTTATCTTCCTGGTCCAGCATTGCAACTGTGTTTTATTTTCCATAGAAATATAAGAAGGTATCACGCTGCTGGTATTTGGCCTTGAAACTGCTAGTGACTAGCTAAGAAATGAAGATTTGCTGTTAATATTCTTACCATTCCTTCAAATGAGGCTGTAATGAAATTTGACATATAATTTTATAATTGTGCTACAGGAGCTATTTTAAATTTAACAACTGCAGTATCTTTTCTTCTTATATTTTTCATTAATCTTCATGTGCTTAATTAGTTGCTCTTCCTCAGTGGGAATGTTTGACGAGAGGAGGGTGAGCCTAATGAAATCTCTTGGGTTGCTACTGCTGAAAAGGAAAAGGACTAAGTGCTAGAAGGACATCAAGCCTGGCTAAATACAGTGTTGGTTTGTAGGTTAGTCCTCTGTGGCAAGGTAAAAACAAAAAGGTTGGGGATAAAAGCAGGGAGTAACATGTTTTCAAAACTTTCCAGTGGGCTGTTCCGTAGGAAATGGCTTTTTCACTTGTGACCCTTAGTCTGCAGGGCAGGTGTAGTGAACATACGTGTAGACTGGAAGCCTGTGCATAAAAAGAGCTAATGGGGCAAGTTATCTCCTTGTAGGCCAGTATGTAGCTTAGCAAGTATCAGCAAACCAAGGTCAAAGTGTGTTAAATCCCAACCCTAGGATAGGCAAAATAGGCTGCAGTTTGGAAATTGGAAGCAAAAAAAGAATTTTGTATGAGAGATCACTGCATACGTGGGTGGAATCTGAACACCAAGAAAAAAAATCCATTGCTAGCAGTAAGATTGCCCACCTCTGCAGGGGGATTTGGACTAGGTCCTGCCTAGAGCAAGATCTAGAGCAAGGTTTCTTGCTCTTGCGTGAGAACAGTATTTAAAATCTTTAATTTGCTTATTCAGAAGACTGTGTCCATGGCTTGTTTCATGTTTAGCCAGAGTATGTCAGTTATTGCAGTGTAGTATAAGATCTTATGCTGAGTATTAGCTCATGTGAGACCAGGTCCAATCTCCCTGTTCATCGTTTGGAAGCAAGAAATATCATTTATCTTTTTCCCCAGCATATGGCACTAGCGGTCACTTACAGAGCTCCTTCCATGCTGTGATAACAGTGGCACAGATACTATCATCTGTGTGTCTTCAGAAGAATAGGAAATAATGAGCCAGATTCACTTTTGTTCCGGTTCCATTGAAGTTGGAGAAATTATATC
>NW_009935210.1:89209-89826 GCF_000696875.1 Nestor notabilis | reverse complement strand
TGGCCTCATGCATGTTAATTGAGCTCTTCAGTTCAGTGCTTTGTATTACTTTAATTCTAAAAGTATAGCTGTAAATTGTGCCTAGCAATACTATATCAAGACCTGCATCTACTGCTAAGCACAGCCTTTTGGTCCCACTTCTTGCTGCAGCAGGCTGCTGCTTGTAAGGTACCCTTGGACTAGGTTTTGAAACATTGGTTAAAATGACACCATTTGGAACTAGTGCAGTTACCTGCTAATTCTGTGTACCACATTTCAGTGCCTGACAAGATCTGTACCTCTTGAATTAAGAGTAATGTGGCAGGAGAATGGGAAGCATATATCTGTCTGAGGAGACCCAGGACTTGTCACAATGTGAAGACTACATGTCCACAGGCAGGTATTTCCAAGTGAGATTCATTGCCCCGTGGGACCTGGTAAACAGATGCTCAGAGGCTTTGATTTGGATAGGTTTCTCCAGAGATGGCTGACAACCTGGACTGATCTGTCTGTCTTGCTCTGTTTTTCTTTTCCCATATGCAAGAAAAACAGCTGGGAGGGAAAAAGGGGAGGTGGCATTGCTAGACGCTTGGGGTACCAGGCAGGGGGCTGAGAGACATTGGCAGTAACAGGGGAAG
>NW_009935210.1:30221-89178 GCF_000696875.1 Nestor notabilis | reverse complement strand
GCTGAGTTAGATACGAACTTCAGGGGCTAGTGTTCAACCTGGTGCTTATGAAACACTCCGCATTTCCTAGACTAAAAGGCCTCATTGCTTGGGTGGAACTGTGTGTTTGTTTAATTTATCTGACTAATTTTACCTAATTTATCTAATCAATCTTACATTATCGTCTTCTCTGCTTGTAAGCAATCTGTTTTTACTAGGTTGCTTACTCTTTTCACTGTATGTACAACCTGAATGCTGAAACAGATGATAACACAGTAATTGTTTTTTAAGTCTGTTAATAATTCATGAGTATTGCCTACAAAGCAGGTTTTGGATGGTCTTCAGGGGTAAACACATTAAAGCCATGTACTTGTAAGCTCTTTTACAATATATTAGCATAATAACATACCGTAAAATAAGCATCTTCATAATTTAAGAACATCTGATGTTGGTCCATTAACTGTCATCATCTTCAGTTCAATCTGCCAATGGGTTTCCATATCTGGGCATCATTTAGTATTATAGCTGAGGAATCACCTGCTGTTCTATGGAAGTGACCAAGTTCACATAATATACTAGGGGTTTAGATTCTTTTCCTTAGAAACACATTATGCCCCATGGGAAATCACCTTGACAAATGTCGCTTTATGCTAAAGCCTAATAAAATTACATATTGAAACCCTTAATTTTTCCATTAGCAATTGTTATTTCCTCTTATACCAAGTAATAAAGTAGCACATGAGAAAAATATCATTATTCCTTTTTTTACTGAAGTATCAAGGGTTGCATTTGACGATGGTATTATGATACACATCTGTTTCTGTTCAAATTAGGAGGGTTTTAATGATACCTCAAGAATTAGAAAAGCAATTGCTTAACTCAACTTTGGGAATTCTTACAAATGAAAGCATTATGTTTATACAAGATTTGTTTAATCTATGCATTGTTGTGTAATTAGTTACATGATGCAGGCAAAAATTAGATGTCATTGTTTCCAACTCTTTGTTATGCTCATGTCAGACTACGAAGAGCTCTGACCAATTGGTCTTCATTTTGTGTCATAATTATTCTTTTGTAGGTAATGTCCAATTCTGACATTGTGCAAAATTACTGTCTTCAGGTACTGAAAGCTTAAACAGTGTTTGTTTTAAGAAATCCAAAGTATTAATTTACGATAGGGAGTTATTGAGACTTCACTTTCCTATTCTGTAGTTTTAAGTAGTGCTACATAAACCATGTTGTAGATAATGGGGAGGGAGCTGTCTGAAAGTTCCTAATTGCTTTTTTGTTTTCTTGGTACAATCTTAACCTCATTGTCTTTAGTATATGAAAGTGTAATTATTACCTTCTGAGGAGATACCAGTTTCCCATATGGCCCATTTCCCTGTAGCTGGCAATTGGTATTACACAGTGTTTGTTTGGAAAGGAGAAGCAGGGGGTTTGGAAGGTCTCGCTGCCTTCAGTGACGGTCTGTCCCTACATATGCCAGTCATGCTAAATGAGACCGCCACCAGACTTGGTGAAACTTTCTACTGTATTTCATCTGCATGCCAGAACTACAGATAAAGCTAAGGCAAAGATACGTGTAAGTTGTGAAGTGTTTACATATCAACCAATCCAAATTTATCACAATAAATCCAGTCAAAACCATTGAAAAATCAGTGTTTTCACACATTGCCTCTTTAGCCCATGGGAGCTTCCTGGGTTTTCAGTCAGATTCTGCAATTGGGTTCTGGACTGGGATTTGGACAATGAAACAAATACGGTATATGAATGTGGATCCACATTTTGGCTTTTTAAACTCTCTTCCCTCTCAAAGGCAGGAGGGAGATGTTTGGAGCTTGTTGATTTTTTTGGCACATCTGTGCTCTTTTGGGGACAATGTTCCATCTCACCTTCAAAGAGAGCAAGACTGTCCTGGGAATTAGTGATGAGAGAGTCTAGAAAGTCTGGGCAAGGAGCTGACATGTTGAAGATGACTGCTCACAAAAGGCTTTTCAAGTATGTTGACACTGGTGAGTGTCTGGGTTCTTGGCAATGTAGACTCTTTGCCTTTTAAGTAAATGTATTTGAGAATAGATTAGTTTGCAAGCACTTGAATTGATTTAATGTGTGTTTACTCTTCAGATATTCACTGTGGCTGTTTACCTCTGCAAGATAAATATTTAAAATTGCATTTGAACCTCACATTAACATTTATGCTCATGTCATTATAGTTTCCTCTTGTGAATGAGATTTACCTATCAGTCTTAAACCTGTAATAAGAATGAGTTTATTTTTGTAACTTTCAGCTTCTCACAATGATCTTCCATAGGGTTGAATTAATTTTGTGGCATGTTTACTGCTCATTCATCACAGCGATGAAGCATCAGGATAGAAAAGCACTGGTGTATTGCAAACGGTGCCAGGACAAGGGGCCCTGCAGTGGGAATCTTACACAGTACATGGTGCAGCCACCTATTGCTGGGCAGTGAACAAATCAGAGGAACTGAACTAAGGGTTTCCAGGGCTAAAAGTATGACAGCTGAACAAGAAACTGGTTCAGGCAATTGTGCCACTGTGGAGCTTCTCACTAGAAGAGAAAGGGCTCACATTATGGCCAGAGTTTTTGGATTCCAGCAGCTCATTTGCTGGGAGCAGAGTGCAGACTTTGTTTCTTTTTGCCCCACTGGTGCCCAAACAGTGACTTTGTCGTGGCTCTTACATGTGCCAGATTTGCGTCAGTGACTTAGGAGTGAGAGAGGTTCCTCCACCACCTCTTTGCTTGCTGATGTATGAAAATATACCCAGTAACCAGAGCAGTAGAACAGGTTATCTTTCCAAGAAGGGATTATCCTCCAATCATTGTTTTTTCATCTTTGAATTGTGTTCAGAAGTGTATCTGACAGTAGCTGTGTCGCTGCAGAATCTGGCTTCTGCCAGGTTCTCTCTTACTAAAGAAATCAAATTCCCATATGTCCAAACTAGGTTTTCCTTTCCCCATTCTCTAAGGACTGGTATAAACTCTGAAGTCAAATACTGAGGCCCTTCTGGTTTTGTGAAGGATAAAGGCTTTCATCTCTCTTCCTAATTTGCCATCTAACAACTTAAAATTATTTAATGGATAACTGCAAATATATTTTTTTTCTAAGAACTAAGAGTGTGATTATTTAGCTGAAAAAATCTGAGTGTATAAGGAAGCAGATTCAGATGAAGTTGTAAGAAAATTAATGCCATGAATATAATCTTTTAAAACATTTTTTGTGCACTTTGAATAATTTAGTATTTGAATGCTTTTAATTGTATTTTTTTGCAGAGAAATGTGTATGCAATAAATCTGGGAATTATTTCCCAATATTTTACTTAGATTCTTTTGTTTGTTTTTAGATCCACAGAGATCTCTAATGTATCAGTTTTATATATGAAAGAAACATCTTATCCAAAGGGGGAAATGTTGCAGGAAATTAAAAGAACAGAGTCCAGCCTGCACAGGACTGTACTAAGGGAGGATTATTACTCCCTACTCTTTTGATATTGGGCACAGTTGACCACTTAATATTTTAGAAAAGGGTATAGTTAAGAGTAATTTTGGGTGAATAGATCTGAAAGACACGGCACTGAAATAAGATAGATCTTACGGGCCCTGTCAAATTGTGTTTGCTATTTAAGTTGTTAAAGAAACAACACTTCTTTTTGTTGTAGAATTCATAGAGATGTCAAGATGTGTTGGGCTGTTCAGTTTACTCTCCTAGTCTATATGTGATGTGCAGCCAGCAGTATGAATATACATGAAGTGCAGCCAGCAGTAAGAATCTGCATTTGGTGGAGTTTGGCTCCAGCTAGAACTTATTAAATGGTAGTCGGCATCCTGGTGTGGGTGGAAATCAGTGCAGGGTGCATTCACCTTTCTTAATTTGAGTTTTCACGCCTTGATACACAAACTAAATCTTGTGCTCTGTGCTGTAAAAACCATAGAATATCTCTGGTATCTTGTAAAGGAGAGCAAGCAGTGACAGCAGAGATTTCTGTGGAAAGTGCTTTTCGTGTTGAGATTTGCATCATCTGTGTGATACAATCTAAATATGCTACTGTGCCTCTTCACAACTCAGATCAAACACTGTATCTTGAGTAAGGACAGATAATTGTTGCTCAGATGGAGATGGTTTAAGGCTGGGCTTTTGGCATCGGAGAGATCCCTCGCATAACCAGATCTTATATTGTATCACTCTTTTTCTGAAGAGCTATGGAAGCTAGATATGTTGATCAAAAAGCTGATTGCCAGCCAGATCTTTTAGGTACAAGATAAGCCCTCATTTGCTCTATGCTTCTTGTTTCATAAAAGGAATAAGATAACATATTCAGAACAATAAATAAAGACACATTTAGGTTAGATACTGCTTGGACTGAGTAATATGAGCGTGTTTGATATTTATCTTGGAGTGTGCAATGAAGCTGTTAGGTGCATCTGCCTTTACCAGCACTGATTGCAAGGCAGAACTGTCACTCTTCCCTGTTTGTGTGGGAAAGTACTGCTTGCACCAGAAGGAACTTGTCAGTATAGTTGGTGTTGGTGGAGTCAGGCTGTGTGGCTGTCAGAAGCATATAGGAATGGTCCTGCCAGCGTGCAGATGTCTTGGGTGACCGTTTCCCTCCACTGACATTAGTGAGAATGAAGTCTGGAGTTGGTCCATTAAATCTGTGCATATAAATCTTAACGACTGACATAAAGACATTATTCTGGGAAGCATCCACAGCCAGGCAGCAATTAAGTCTAGGATGAGAGCAATGACGTGATGAAAGTTAAACACATGCTTATGATGGTACTGTGAACAAAGCTGGAGTGGAATGCTACTACATCGCTTTCCTGGGTTTGAGCTAGGGTAAATAGATGGTAAATAAGTGTCAGCCACACTTCTACTTCTGGGTGTTAAGTGGATCATTAAATCCTACTTGTCCATGCTGTACTGCTTTATAGATATGTTTGTACTGATAGGATGGTAAGGAAGGAAAAAACAAAGCTCTGAAGAGGGTTGTTAGCTCCTGTAACTCAGGATGATGCTTTGGTGTTGAATATTTGGTGTTTTGGTGATATTTGGAAACTGATGGGCAGAGTTTTGCAACGTCACTCCTTTCTTCCATAGGTAAATAATAAGCCTAGCCAGATCAAAATTGACTGCAGTAGGTAGAAGTGCAGCAAATATTATTTAATCTGTTTGCACAGTCATAGGTATTGTGGTTCATTCTGAATTATTTTTGGTCCTCAGTTTCCTAAAGAGCTAAGGAAAAGTCAGTAAGAAACACCAATCTCTTGCAGTGATTTAAGCACTATATTTCAAGTCTCTATTGAGAATATTTGTTAAAGCTTTCCACAAGCCAAGTACTTTGTAAAACAATTCATTATTTATTTTTTTTCCCCCTAGATGTGTAAAGTTCTGGCTGTCTCCATGTTCAGAAGAGGTTACTGTGTCTGGTCTAAATGATATTTATATTCTTTGCTCAAATGTCTTACACTAAAATGCACATAAATGTTAATTTTGGAATAATACTCTAACATTCTTGGGGTTGCTGTAGGAGCTTTGCATAATGCAAACTGGGTACACTCTACTTACAGAAGTATAGAAACATCATGCAGAATATAACAGTAACTTTGAATATTGATTTCAATGACAAAGACCTGCAATGAACAATATGGTGGACCACTGAAAATTAATATGAAATCTAGCTCTGTTCTTCAGATATGCAGCAGAAAAGGGTCTGGTTATAGGGCTAAGAGAGCAAATGGTAAGGTTTATCTTAGAGTACCAGTATAACATTGAAGTAGATATCTGTGTCCAATGGAGAAAGGCACTGACAAGTAAAATATTTCCCTGGCAGTGTAGGTTTGAAAAGAATGCCAAATTAGATTGTGTTCTGACTCCACTGGTAATACATTTTATACTTTCTAGACCTTTGATTCCCAATTGATACACCATGTTCAGCGAGATGCTTTCAGTGCTGACCTTTCAGCAAATATAATTCCACTATAATTCACATTTTATGCAATACAAACATGCATTTATTGCTATTAATTCCTAAAACAGTGTATAGAGAATATGAAAAAGATGAACTATATTCTGGATAAGATGAGAGAAATCGCATAGATAAGGTTGGGAGACGTTATTGCTTTATATCACAAGATTTATTGTACAGTTTCCCACACAGTGTACGTTAAACAGAATTAGTATTAGTGAATCAGTGGTGGCAGACAAATGTGGCATAATTATGAACTGCAAATGGTAGCATAGTACTTTGTTACTTATGCATTTAAGTCATTAATACTAAAAGTCATACACTGAGATGTGGGCGCTGAAAGTACTTTAGGAAATTATAGTACATAATTGCATCTCTCCTTTTGGTGTGTGTTTTCCCCGCCTGTTTCAAATGTTTTATTAGTTTTAGCTCTTTATAGACACTAAAAATTAGTAAAGCTTTGATCTTTTGCCAACTCTCATTAAGTACCATGGTCTGGTGACAACTGATACAACTTCATGGATTTTTCAAGATGTTTCCCATCCTACAGGACTATGACACTTTGCACCCACTGGTGATCTGCTGGGGTATAAGAATTGCCATTGAGCTGAAGAAAAAGAAATTGAACTTTGGGTTTTGTCCTTTCTGTGAGGTCTGTGGTAGAACTGACTGTGTGGGAAATGGTAACCCACTGGGGAATGCACCACAGGGCAAAGGTTTGTCATCTTGCATTTTCATTCCTGAAGTAGCCCTGGGGGCTGCCTGGGGGAAGGTGTCCCTTGATATAAGTCAACATGACAGATGGGGGTTACTCAGGCATACTCTGCTTCCTGTCCTGGCTGCAGTATGCTGTTGGTTGTACCCATATAGGGCAGTTAACAGCCTTCCCTACTGGCATGGGCACCTTTGCTTTCTTTAGCCAGGTGACCATCCAACGCAATAGGCATTTTGATCTGTCATTTAGTGGGGAAGGGGCTCTCAGCTGCATGGGAGAAGACAGCATGCTGCAGAGAAGACTGAGTGAATGGTGGATGTGAAAATACAGTGACTGCCAGCTGTGAAGGGGGATGGCTTCTTGGAGCAATGCTGCCATGCCACTTGGTGCATTAATCAGGAGGTAAAACTGGTAACCAAATGCCCTATTGCTGTGTGTGATAGTTGAATAGAGAGGTAAAAAAAGCGAGAACATAAGGATAGAAAATGTGCTAAATGGTATCAAAGCGTGTTACAAGGATCAGAAATATTTGGATGAGATAGAGATTGCATGAAATAATGACCACGTTGGATGCATTTGTTGCTGAGTTTATGTGCAGCACTGCGGGGTAGTTACTGCAGGGCTGGTTCAGCATAAGCAATGTGTGAAGTGGGGGAAACTGCTGACCTGCTTTAACAAATGCTTTCTTCAGGGTTCACTGGAGGTTCAGAATGACTTCTGTCTGAAGGGCAGTATCCTTATCTTAGTGAAGCCAGGGGCAAAACTCCCACTTTCCCAGATGTCTATCTAGATGGCAGCCAGAGAAAAGAACTTCAGGCATCAGTTCTCTGCTGGAACCGTAAATTAATTTCAGCTGTTGTGCTGAAGATCATCTGGCACTGGTATTTTCTTCGTCCACCTGACATGCCCTTACAGTCTGCAGCTTGATAGAGAGAAGCTGCTTGAGGTGCTGTGCACAGTTCAGCCAGTTTTGGGCTGGTGATGTTGAGCATTAAGAACAGAAGATGTCTTGATTTTTGGCTCAGTGTTCCCAGCACACCCATTTCATCCTGCTTGTGCCCAGTTGCACAACTGAAATGCTGTCTTAGGAGGAATACAGTGAGGGACAGTTGCGGTGTGAGAAAAGCAGTAATGCTAAGACATTTAAATTTTCAAACAAAGTAAAGTGCATAGCAATGATTTAAGACTCAATATCATGTAGCTCTTCTACTTGGTTCCTTGCGCTTTTCAGTCTTAACAGTATTGTCCTGTATGCAAAGCAGTTGTCTTTTCTTCTGAGATCTGCTTTGAACAAGGTTTATTTTGTACTGATTTAACATTTCCTTAGTGATTAGTTGACATAATTTTAACTTACATTGACTGGGTTTTAAATGCAAATTGAACACTTTAGCAAAATTACCAAACAACCAAATTACAGCAGAATTAGGCCAGATAAATAAGAACAGCAAACTGATGGCAAGATCATCAGCTGCAAAACCTTAAATTAATAGAGCATCAAAAGCCAGCTTGATTTGTTGTAGAACAATTAAATTAGAACAGTTTATTGCACAGATAAAACCATTAACTCATTACAAAGTGCTTCTATATATTCTCCAGTTCAGTAAGTGTATTGCTAGCATAGACAGCTGAGGACAGAACATGAATCCGTCAGGATACAAGCGTGTGATAGAAAGTTAATCTGTGCACAGACAGATTATTTGCTGAGTACTTCCCCGATGTCAGTTTTCAAACAGGTTAATTTTCCATGAGTCCCTGACCTTGGAAACTGGTACAAAGTCCTAGATCTAGGTCTAGATCCTGCTTTTATGTCTATTTTAATGTGGATTATTGTCCATGTATAGAGGTCACTTGAAACTACAGGTCCCTTACGGCCACAAGGATTGGAACTAATATATCCCATCACAGGGCGTAATTAGATGTGAAAGGCTAATTTAACTATGTGGAGGTTAATCTAGGTTAACTATTGTGGTGTTAGGGGAATACTCGCTATAATGGGGGGATACTTACACCAAATAACACTTTTCAGATAACATTAACACTGAAAAGTAATAATAAAGTATAATTTGTAGGTAGTTTTAAGGAAGATCACTATAACTGTAATGTAGAATATATATCTCACAATGTAATCTCTCTGTGCAGAGAGATAAAGCAATACAGGTATTGACTAGGGGCTGTAGACAAAAACGAAGGTATAGTGCTCTTGCTGTGTCCATTTCCATATGTAAATAAAATATTGGATATATCAAAAAAGACCTAAATCTGCATTAAAGGAAGAAACCTCTTACTTTTGAGCCAGAGATAAGAGCAGAGAGATTTGAAATAGCATTAAAATACATAAAGAGAAAGAAAATCTTAAAGCCCCAACATAGGTGGAAGTTCTATTTTTACTGTTTGGGATGTCCATCTGCTGGCACTGCATAAACTGAGGATTAGCATAGCCGTGTCCTTTAACAATACTTGGACATACTGTGTGTGTATATATGTAAAACTTATGAATATGCAAATTTTTCCACACATTACTAGGACAGATCTTTAGAACTCTGGAATTACTCCAGAAAGCCAAAGTATCCAAGAGTTTTGAAGGGATTTGGTCTGAGAACTTGATGTCTGATACATGAATCACCAGACTGAAAAGCAAAATCCTTAGCTTTGGAGTTCTGAAGGCTGGGCCAGTACTGATCTATTTTCAGACATCACAGAAGACAGTGAGGGCTGCTTAATGAAATGTAATGATGAAATTAATATTTTGCTACATATTATTTCATTTTAAAATAGAGTATAATAAAAGCTGCTCCCTGTGAAAGAAGAATGCAAATGGGTTTGGAATGCATTAGCCCACTCCTTTGCATATTAGGGGACTATATTATTTATTTATATGGATTGAATTAACCGAAAGATTTTTTTGAATGTATGTAGTACTTGAACTACTGCACAGCCCAATTAAATTGAAACCTGGGAGGGCAGCAACCCTCCTGGAAGATTACATTACCCTTCACTAAACCTCAAAGGCTAAGACAAAGAAACTCTTCCAAAGATACTCTGGTCACAGGGATAAAGTGCTTAAGCAAGGCATCCAATGTGCAAGTTTGAGATTAGCAGGTTTTTATCTTTATCTGAAATTATTTCATAAAGGGAATCCCAGTCCAGAGTTGAGTGTTGGAAGTGCCGTGTGCCAGCCTGAGGGCAGGATCGTCATTAGCTGTGGTCCTTATCTGTGCTGTGCTGGTGCTGGCCAAGTCCTGAAGTCAGCTTGTGCCTTGGAATTTAAAGCTTCCATTTTAATTATGTTTAATCTTTTGGTGCTGTAGATCCTGCTGTATAAATGATTTAAAAGGCAGAAAGCTTTTCCTCAGTAATTAATGACAGGTTTGTTAGCTACTGTAACAGCCCAAGGCTTCACTTTCCTCACATAGTTCTGTAACAGTCTCATGATTACCTAATATAACAACCAGCCTCTATGGCTTTATAAAATCATTATCGATGGTTTGTACCAGCAGCACTTGAAGGGGTGATACAGCAGGACAGTTGGATGTATCTACTGTCACTGAGAAAAGAGCCTGGGGAGGCAAAAGCAGCAGCCTGTCGATGGTTTCAACTACTCAGGAAATGCTGTGAGTTACTAAGATCATTGAGGCTAACCAGTTTTATGTCCAGCATTAGTCAGTGTTTCACCACGGCTGAGAGATCATAGAGATATTTCAAGCAGTCAGAACACCCAGGTGGTAGTGGTAATAATAAAGTCTTACACAAAAGCCTTTCACCTTCTTTCTTCCATTGTCTGCTTGGTAAGGGAGTACTCTTCTGTAAAGTGTCCTGTGGATGTTCCTGTGAAGGACTTGCTGTCCTCCTAAATCATCCTAATAGCAGAGGTCAGATCCTTAACTGGAGCCTTCTCCTCCATCAGGTGTTAGAGAGTAATTTGCAGGGTCTCATTGAAGGACCTCAGGTTTGTGGTTATGTACCTTTGAGTTTCTTCGCAACCATTTGCACTGAAGGGCTAAAGACCAGGATTGCCTCAGTGCCTTCTGGAAACCTTGAGGCAGGATAGGAGGTGTCATCCATGGAGATTAGAGATGGACTATCATGAAAGGGAAGGAAGAGTAATGGGGCCATCCTGGTGTGACATGAGTGAATCGTACAGGGTTCTTTGCTGTGTTGTTGCTCCTGTGTTGTATAGGAAGCTTTGGGAGGAAGGTGGGGAGGGCTTTGCCAAGATACTACATTTTGTGGTGACAGTCACATGGTTTCTGTTCGTTTTGTGAGGCCCTTGGTGATGAGTTTTCCTTCTGTTTTCTTTCAAATAAGAAGTCTGCCAAGACGTCTCCTATAAATGGGTTTTTTAGGCCTGAGATTTTTTATCTTCTAACTAGCAGTAAAGAGATACCTGATCTTACATGTGTTTGTAAATGTTTCATAAACATGGAAAGCAAGAGAGAATTAAAAGTGAAAACCAGTATCAATTCCATGGTTCCACAGTGTGCCATGGACATGTTTTAAGTGTCTTTCCCTTCACAGATGTTAAATCATGCTTTTAGGGGTTTGGTCTTAGAGATCACCAAAGCTGTCATGTAATTTTCCACTGCATGTGAAGATCTGATGTATCTGCTATACATTGAAAGACACTGGGGAGTTAAAAATGCACAGAATCCATCATATGCTGTAATCTGCTGATAACAATGACAGCAGTGACTGTTTTGGCAGCCCTGCTTGGTGACTCACAAGGCTCCGAGGAAGTGCTCTATGTGCCTATGATTTCTTTATGGCATTAAGTGAATAAGAGAAGACTTGAAAAGGTGAAAATCCTGAGCCTTGGGAGCCTTTGCCATCTATGTTTTTCTTCCTACCCGTGATGCGTGCTGGGATGCAGGTACTTAGGCATAGCCAGTGGCCTCACCTTCCTTTGCTTACAGGCTACAGGAATGAGTGTGCATGACGCAGTGTCTGTGTGAAAGAATGAATCCTGCTCACTTGGTTTCAGCTGGAAGTTATGCTTTTAAAAACTTGATGGCCCTTAAAGAGCAACTCCTTTCACATTTAAATTTTGCCACCCCATGCATCTTACTTTGAGGATGATTCAGGCTGCTTCAGGAATAAATGAGGGGAGTGTGAGAACAAGCCATAAGAATTATGTTATCCTGATCTTTTGCTCCTGCCAACCTTGCTGATGTGCAGTGAAATATAAAGGGTTTAGAGTATGATTCACTATTAAACATTAAAGAGAAAAAGTTCAGCTACTCATAAATTAATGTTAAATCTGTTTGCTGCAGCCAGTGTAAGGCTGGCGATAGCTCACTTGCCTGTACTTGGTAAAGAGCGATGCTCTCTAAAGAATCACATCCAGTCGATGCTGCGGACAGCTATTAAGAAAAATATTTAAAATACCTCTTAAAATTGTATATGTAATTCATGGTGAAGTGACAATGCATTCTTTTCATTCAGTCATCGCCCTGTGCTGGGACTGGAGTTTGTGACACACTAATTAACTCTGATTTAGCACAACCATTATTTTTGGAGTTAATGGTTAGTGAACACTGTCTGATATTATTACATAACCATTAATATGACTAAGGTAAAAAATGAGTTAAGTAAAATGGGAGGAAAGTTAACATGGCAGTTTGGAAATACAAATAGGATTTTGAATTTCCCAGCATTAAGTCAAATAAAACATCTGTGTCATCCATCTTTAGAATACAAGGCATGAGGATGGGCAATGCCTGGCTTATTAAAAGGTTCTGTTTAGGGTGAAATTAATTCCTTCACAGAAGGACATCTCCATGCATGATGCAAGCCTCATATTGCCTTAGTCCTAGCTATTCTATAGTATAGAAGAGTGAATTTGCCCCAGAGAATTTGAGCCCTGAAGTCAAAGACTTCAGTGAAATCAGTGTACTACCAAGTCATGACATGGCTTTTGGGTGAAACAAAAGTTGTTTCAAGTCAGGACTTTGCTTTTCTTCCTTTTTCTTTTGCTGCTGTGCCAGCCCTGTGCTCCTGAGAGCTGCTGTGGCAGTGTGCTATCAGTGCACCTTCTGGCTGCTCACCTTCTGGGGCTGGAGGAAGGAGAGGCAGAGGGTGACATATGCTGTCTAGGAGATTGTGTTTGGACACTGGATCACTGTGCAGAGCTGGCTGAGCCCAGAAGTAAGGTCCTTACAGAGGATGAAGAGACTGGTGCCAGGCAGTGAGTACAGAAAATACTAAGAACAAAATTGTCAGATAAAGATTGAGCCAAGATCCTAAAATTCTTTCTCAATTTGCTTTATATGCAGATGTGCTTTATATGCAATTGTCTGAGACTTGATACTGAGACATGGCAAGTTGTCTCTCCTGTTTCCCCTCACCTACACAAGCTGCAATTTAAAGAGCACAAAGCAGCAGCTGACCCGGATTGTTAAACTAAATACCCTCTTTCCTCTCACAGATCAGCACAGAGAAGTAGGACAGCATGGACTAAAGGTGACACTCCCACCAGAAAGATCCAATAATGCTTTGGGGAAAAAGATTTTAAGTGTCTTTTAATAATAAGTTATGTTGGTTGGTATTTTTCTCTATTTATGAGGGATATTTTGCCTGCAGGGAAGCACTTTGCTTGTCTGAGTTAATCTAAGATTAAGCTCCAAAAGTTCGTGACTAAAAAGCTCATCTGTGTTCATCTTTATTACTCCCCTTGAATGTGTAACCTGATGTGTGATTTCTGTATTGATATTTAGATGGGGTTTGATTTTGGCTGAACTAAGCTCAAGACTTATCTCTAACTAGCAGGAGGAGGGCACACTGCTGTTTGTCAGCAGGAGTTATAAACTCTGTGCCAGCACACTGGTGTTCATAGGGTTTGTCTCCACAGTTTATGCAAAGGGGAAGAACTCTGCTAGTGTAACAGGACCCACAGCAGGAAAATCTTAGACTAGTTCACGAAGAACATGGCAAAAGGATTTCTGATAGCTGTTGAGTGAGTTGCATGGTTGCATGAACAGTTCCCTGACCCACTGTTCATGCCTCATCCTGGCTTGGAACAGGACATAAGCCATCATTTGGGAAGAGATGCCTGCATTTGATGGTTTGACAGTGCATGTTGGGGTGTGCCTCTGAAAGAGGCTGCATGATTGTCCTTATAACTTGTCAGTTCAGTGCATCAGCCCTGAAACCAAAGGGGAGCAGGGACTGCGGGTTAATCCAGGGCTGGCTGCCTACCTCCGCAGTGCAAGCTGCTTTGCTTTGCCTGTGGAATCCCATTATACTTGATCACTGAGTACTCTGTTGCTACCTCTGCCTGTACCTGGCTGAACCCAGGGCAGGTGACTAGTGAAAACTCAAAAAGGGGAGGAGGAGGAGGGAGTTCACTTCTAAAGTTTTAACATACGGTGGTGCAGGTTCTTCAATACATAATAGTACCAACTTGAAAACGTGGGGGGCACATTTAGTTGCCTTTGAAAAGGTACCCAGCATCAATTCTTAACAGGACCTATTATTTCAGGGGAATATGTGTTTACTGTGTTCCAGCAGCAGTCTAATTTTCTATGTAAATATTGGGGCAGGTTTGTTACCAAAAAAAAGCTCTAAAAACACTGGTAAAATTGTGATTACCATGAAGCTTTACAAGGGATTTTGAGTTAACCACCTAAACTAATTAAGTGAAATTATCCTAATTTGTTTATTATGTTAATGATCAGAATTAATTTATACTAATTTAGCATGTATTGCTAAAGATTTATTATGTTTCACACCAAATGACTTAAGAGCTATAAATCCCATGGTTAAATGTAATTAGCAGAGACATATTTATCGAAAGGGATAATTACATCTGATAAAAGTTCTTCAGTTAGGCTTAATTAAAACAGATTATTCCCCCATAAATGAAAAGTAAATATGGTAATTACTGGGTAGATATTAATTGCAAAAATGAATATCTCAGCATTTTAATTTTTAAAAGGGGTGGGGGAAAATCAGCTATAGAACTGATGGCTTCTTGACAAACTGTGATTAATGATCCCTAGGAAACAGAGATTCTTATAGGAGTAAACATTTTGTTAGCTAATGACTAAAGAGTAGACACTAGTCAGGAAAATCAGCCATTAACTCATATTTTATGAGTAGACTGTCGCTGCTTTGAACTGATGAAGAACATGCTGGAGAAATTATATTTTCTTCCTCCAGTAAGAGTGTCAGTAGCTTATCTAAGTAGCAGGACTGAGGAAAACACACAGAACTACTGCTGATGATAATAGGAACTATAGTTTCCTAGGCATACACCAAGCTTACAGTGGTTTCTGATGCTAACAGAGTTTATTTAATGCACATCACTGCACATGAAGAGATTAGATTGTAAATCTGTTTTTTCATAATTTATAAGTACATTGTGTTAAAAGCACTTTCTGCAGGGCTGTCACTTGTAAATCACATTGAAAAGAGGGGGCAGAGCTGAGAGTAGCAGAAATATAGTGATGCAAACCCAGATTCTTTTCTTGGGTGGTATTACTTAATAAAAATACTTGGAAACACAGGGGAGTAAGTGGGCTCTAACTCCTTGATTCACGGCTGCCTGGGTGTAAATGAGTGGAAACGGGAACATTTAAACTCAAATCATTGCCACAGAATATGGCTTTCTAGAGGACGAATTGGGACTGAGTGTTTTGGCTGGAGGAAGGGATGGCTTGTCCCATGGTGCTTAAATTTTCCAGTTTTACAGATGTGCTATGTGAATTGGCAGCCACTTGGTGTGTTGGTGTGAACTGCTCTTGTATCTCGTGGGATGTGTAATTGTGGTGGTGTGACTGGATGCACAGTGAGTGCTACAGAATTTTGGGACTGTGTTTATGGAGTACTTCAGGTTGATGCAGCTTGTTGTTGCTCGTTGGAATGAAGCACTAGAGAGTCTGAGACTCATTTCAGGTGTGTCACTCTTGTTTTTGTGGCCAGAAGGCTTGGAAGGAACTGGGTGGTATTTTGGTGAAGAGTGTTTATGTTAAAAAATGAGGGTGTTTTGGTGGTGGGATATACACTATTTACAGATTTGGAGTGAGTTTGTTTCAATACAACCTCTTGTTTCAAAGTAGCATTTTTCATGGAAAACTGTGACCTGAATTTGAAGGTTAAACAAACAACAACAAAAAAGTTAAATAATCCATATAGTGAAGCCAAGATTATTTGCTTTTGGGTCAAATGAAATGTTCTGGATCAATCCAAAATGGATTTTGCAGAAGTTCCCCAAAAGTATTTCAGTTTGAGCAAGACAAGTCCCTTCCATCTCCCTAATGTGTTTTTCATTGATCAGTTCCATACAGGCAGCATAGGCTGAAAGTTGGGACTGGGACCAAGAGGTGAACCTTGCAGACCTAGGAAGGAAGCAGGTTGGCCTCATTCACCGAAAAGAAGCTGATTTCTGTAGCTGCTATTTAAGAGCAGATCTTGTTTTTTGCTAACTACTGTGGTTTTTGCCTGATAATGAGAGAGCTCAAGAGAGCAGTGGAGGTGAGGCAGCAATGGATTTACTGGAAGGGGGAGTTCAGGGACTGTACTTGGGACAAAACTATAAAAAGTCTGTGGAAAGTAGCCTTTTTGGGCTTTAAGAAGAAAAGAAATGGGGGTGGATCTTAGGAACTGACCTGTGCAAAGCTGGAAAGTAGAAGAATGGCAGAGAAGAATGTGTTTGAAGTGACACAGGCATTCAGCATGGGATGCTTCTCAGGGTTCCCAGTTGACTAATTCACCAAAGACCTGTACACAGGAGGAAGGTGGAGATCTTCGAAATGTCAGAACACTAACAGCTTTCTTTTCACTCTGAAATGAAATTGAGGAAAAACGTTAAATTAGATTGATATGCCATACTCTTGGCAAACATAATTGCAGAGACCTTGTGTTTGTATGCTGTTCAGAGTGACCGAGATCAAAGTGGTTATAGTTAGTCTGGAGATAATTAATGCATATTTATAGATAGGCATGTATTTCCTTTTCATGATTTTAATTTCTTGATGTTGAGTTTCATCTTCCATTCAATCACCCTATTGTTTTATGTGCAAGAGACCTTACAGCCAATAGGTTTGCATATATAGTGAAAACCTGAGGATTCACAAGTTTTCCTGTTACCTGTGAATGCAGTGAGCAGATCCCATGGTTTTCTCATCCCAAGACATGTGAAGCTATGTAAGAGCATTTAATGAGGAATACAACCCAAAGCTTTTCTGAAGTAGAAGTACAACATTTCACCTGGGTCATCCCTCCAGTATATTTGTGAGGCAAGATTTCTTTCTACATGTTAGTGTGTCCTTACAGCATAGTATTTATTTGTCTGCTAATTCTTCTCTTTATTGTAGTTGCAGCCAATCAGTCACATTTAATCCCTCTTCTGGAAAGCCCTTTAAAAATCGCTGTCACTTTTTTGTTTCTTCCTGTCTTCAGTAGTGAGCTGAACGTAAGCGATAGGGTACATGCCACAGTAAGTACTTCGGCAATTTCATATCCAATGCTATCTTGGTGCTGGTAACTTGTTACTAGTAATTTTATTCATTTATTCTGAAGCTGCTCCTACTGACATTTCGGTTTGACACAATTCCTCAGACATATTTCCTGTTAGAAAAGGGAAAAAAACCTGACAACCCACAAAAAAAATCCCTTTCTGATATCTGCACATCCTTAATCTCCTCCATCAAGAAAGCTGATGTAAAGAATGCAGTTAGGGCTGGATGGATGGGAGGTGGGGGTTGCCTTTTTTTGGGGTAATAATTTTATCTTCCTTCAATCTTTAATAGCTCAATTTCTTATCAGCCCTTCAGACTCTTTGGTAGAATTCCTTTTTGAGTTGTCAATTGAAAATGGTTTTGCTGTTTACTTCTTATGTCTTTAGCATGTGGATTGAAATCCTTTTTTGTTTTAATTTTTTTTTTTCTTAAACTTCCTATCTAATGTTTCTGAGTTTCAGCTCTTCTCTTTTACCTGTTTGGACCTTGTGTCTCCTTTTAAAGAAGGGCTTCTTAGCCTTTCCTCTTGACCACATCAACCTTTATTTGATCTTTTTGAAAAGATAAGTGGCAAATGTTTCTTCTGATCATCATCATTTGGGGGCCTACAAGGATGCTGGGGAGGGACTCTTCATTAGGGATGGTAGTGGTAGGACAAGGGGTAATGGCTTTAAACTTAAACAGGGCAACTTTAGGTTAGATATAAGGAAGAAGCTCTTCACAGTGAGAGTGGTGAGGCACTGGAATAGGTTGCCCAAGGAAGCTGTGCATGCTCCAACCCTGGAGGTGTTCAAGGCCAGGCTGGACAGAGCCTTGGGTGACATAGTTTAGTGTGTGGTGTCCCTGCTCATGGCAGGGGGGTTGGAACTAGATGATCTTAAGGTCCTTTCCAACCCTAACTATTCTATGATTCTATGATCTCCTGTGGTTTTCTAAATAGTCCCCATATCGCCAATAGATGTCTTGCCCTTCTATCTTCTATTTCTTAGTTTCCTAGTAATAATCATTTGTAGGTAGCTCTTCTTTTATAATTAAGCAGTACTGTAGATCTAATCTTCCTCATCACTGCCTCAGTCACATCGTCAAGAATATTGCTGCTGTTCCTCCCATGCATGTTTGTAATTTCAATTCATAGGAATCCATTAAATACTTTCATCATAAGTATTTTTTTCAACTGGATGTTGGCCATTTGCTCTCTCTGATCTCGCATATCCAGACCCCAAAACAAGCAGCTTTTCTGGGGTCTCCAGCATCCTGTCTTCCTGGAGGTTTAGTTTTGTCTCCTGGACTTCCTTCCTGCTCCTCTTGGTCCTGCTGATACCCCAGCTGGCCATCACAACAATCTCTTCTCCAAGAGTCTGCTGATGGTCAACTGTAAGATCTATATACTGTTAAGTATTTATTACTTATATGTATAGCTATGTAATGTATAGTGTGCTTACACCATTAACCTTTTACAAAACAGTAGGAAGTGTTACAGCTTGGAGCAGAGATCCAAAGGTTTATTGATGGCTTCTCACATGGGGAAATCTGGGAGGTGTAAGGAATAGTGTTTTCTTTAGAGTTCTATTTTAAAAGCATACAAAGCTAGGGCTTTTATCTAAGAAAAAGAAAGCAAGCTCCTCTTTTCCTGAGCAACTCTACTTGTAAATGAAAAGAGCTTACCCTAATCCCTGCAGCAAGTGGTGATGAAAACCAAGAAATCCAACAAGAAAAGGCCTTTTTCTGCATCAGCACAGGAATCCTCAGGCCAGTTAATTACTCCTTTCTTTAGCAGCTTAAATTACAAAATCTCTTGAATATTCTTGACCTGTAGTAGAAGAATATGACTACTCATCCTCAGTATTACAGTTCCTTATGGGATGCCCCATCATCCCCTAGCAAAAGGGTCATTGTAAGAGACTTAATAGTGCCTGAAGGTTTAATAACCTCTGAGGGGAAAAATAGCTTGAAGACAATGATCGTTAAAAGCCAGAGCATTTTCTTTGATATATTACACTAGACAAGACTGGACTCTGGCTG
This sequence comes from Nestor notabilis, assembly GCF_000696875.1. Lineage (NCBI taxonomy): Eukaryota > Metazoa > Chordata > Aves > Psittaciformes > Psittacidae > Nestor > Nestor notabilis. The sequence continues at coordinate 70,020 of NW_009935210.1, read as the reverse complement.
TTATTGAATTACTACTATATAGAAAGTTGGAAGGAATTGACCTTGTGAATTTATTTTTTAGGAAATGTTTTAATTTCAGTGTGTGGTTTCCTTCCTGCTCAGTACAAAGAAAAGCTTTTGGAAATGTTTCCAGGGAGTGTAAGTTAAACTATCATTTTTGGAAATTGGGAGTGAGTGTTGGAGTTTCAACTCTTGTGTCAATAATAAATCATAATGTGGCATAATATAATCTTACAAAGTATCTTATTTTAGTTAGGAAGGTTTAATTCTTGAATTTCTCTGTGAGATATTGAAACTGATGTAATTATGGAGGAAAAAAACTCCTAAGATTGTCCAGACATGCCTGATCAACATGAATGGTTCTCTCTTTTCACAGCAATGCTTTGTGTTTGCAAGGTGTAGATACGTGTTCTAGTGTTTGTGCAGACAAACACAGACAGCTGCTGCTGTCTGCACACTTCATAAACTGTGGTGGTGAGAAAATTGAGTGATGGCTTTTGAATAGAGTGTTTTGGGTAGATCAGGCTTGGAAAGCCAAAACTGTGGGGGTTTCTATAGCTTATTATTTGCAGTGCCCAACCTCATGAGTCACTTGGAGCAACCTTGGTCTCACTCAAGCTACATTAACCTGGCCTCAGGACAGAAATCAATCTAAATGCAAATCTGGTTTCTTTAAGCTGCATGTTTCCCTCGGTATATTCCCTTCTTGCACACACACCTGCTCATTTGCACACATGCAGACAACAGTCCAGTACACAGAGCTGGAGTATAAGCACATAATCTATGTGTTTGAAGGGAAATAGAGAGATTGTGTATTTCCATACCTAATTATTCCTTATTAAAGAGCAACAGAACATTTGACAGGACAAATAATTTTCTTTGTGTGTAATAAGAGAAGGTGACAAGCACTTGTAGGAAATGAATGGGGGAGCACAGCACAATAACCACTCTGGAGTAAATGGGATAGGTAGTTTTTTCTGGATTTTTTTTCCTCTACAGAAATATAGGTGATACTGCCAATGTTCAAAAGATAGAGAAGGGATATAACATAAGCCCTTATAAGCAAGAAAACTGTTGTCTATCATAGTGATAACACCATGGGGAAATCCTCCACAACAAAATGAACAGAATAGTTGGTTAATACCCACTCTAGGCTGGTAGATCTTGGGAAAAAAGGGGCATAAAAATCTGTGGTTTATGGTACTGAGAGGCACCAAGTTGAAGCTGATCAAAGGCACAGTGTATATATTCACACTAGTAGAAAGTCCTGCTGTAAAGAGCTAATACTCTCCTTGGATGGCCAGTGGCTGAACACAGAGAAATACTTCTCTGTTCATTGGCTGTGGTCTGAAGGGAAGGAGATTTCCTGCCTTTACCAAAACCTGAACAGTAGAGCCAGGAGCTGAGCAATGCCTTTCTGTATGTTAAGACTATGCCCACAGAGCCATTCCCATCTTCTAACCCAGAGATCCAGTGGTGCCAACCTATTTTCAGGGTGAGAAAATTACTAATTAAACTCTGCAGAATTTGCAAATAGATGAATTGGGACCTCAAAGAATAAGCCACATTTTCCTCCCATTTTCTAAGAATCAAGAGGACTGAAAATGTCAGAGTTTTGCTAAGTTGATTTAGTGAAAATCTCGAATTCTTTGTCTGACAAGTAAGAAGCAAATGGAGACAAAGCCAGGTAGCAGGCAGGGAATGCATAACAACTTAGAGAAACCTAGGAACAAACACCGATTTACTGCGGGCTGTTAGAAGAAAGTGACTTACCAATTCATAAATTCACAGTGAACTTGCTTTTGTATTATCATCCATTATCCTCAGTCCTAAGGACTGATAACGCACAACACAAGTAATCTCCAATCCTTTCAGTCTCTGTCGCCTAAGTTGCAGAGTTCCATCTTTATGCTCGCGCTTCACTTTTACCCTTTTGCAGACATTTTCTGGCTCTTCCTGTATTTCTTTCCATCAGTGGAGGCACTGAGCTGAGCATAGGAGAAACAGGAAAGATCTCTAAGCTGCTCTTGGAGCTTGGTGCATCCCTTTGCCTCATCCCATAGACCTGGCTGAGGGCATGCTGCTGAGGGCATGCTGCTGCGGGCAGCAGACACATCTGCTCTCCAGATCATGTAGAAGTCCTCCAAAGATAACTTCTTCCCTCTGATTTGTGCATCCTGGGCCTTGCTATCACCCCTGGGCCATAAGGCTCAGTGTGCTGCATCTTGTGCTTTTTCACACAATATCAATTTTTAAAGCAGACCAATTACAGGAAATTTTTACAGCATTTCTCTGCTGCAGCTAACATGAAACATTTAACAGCTCTCCTCATGAGCCATACTGGAATCCAGTCCTATAGCATGCTGGAGCGCTGATACATGCCAAAATGGTCTTTTAGGAATTGCAGCAAGCAGGAGGGGATGCAACAAGGGAAGCCTTAGCATCCCACAGATGGGGGCCCTTGAGGCTGCATGAGAAATGGAGCAGTATGGAGTGCATCAGATTGTCCCACTGCTGCCAAGGCTGGGACAAGTCATCATTCCTGTCTGCAGACCTAAGAAATCATGTTCTGGCTTTCCACATACTTCTTGCCTGGCATGAGATTTGGAGAGAGGAGAGCAATGTTCAATTGCTCAGGTCTGTGAGCAGGCCACTGTCATGTGAACAGTCCTGCTTATCCCTTCCTGTTGTGTAACTGGGTACGAATTTATGATATGAGGACTTCTGTATCTTTTGTTATGTGATGGAGATGCATCTGGTCATGGCACAGAGCAGCTGCATAGTGAGGTTTAAAAGCATTGCAAAACATATGTGCTCTATCATCTTACAGAAACAGGAGGCAATGCTGATCAGTGCGATGAGCTGGATAGAAGCTGTACTTGCACAGCACCTCTGAGACCTAGACCTTTCTTGGGTAAAGCTTAGTAACTGAATGCTGAGTCGCCTGAGAAGGGAATGAATTTTGGCCAAAGAAAGGAAGGTCACATCTGCTTTGCTGTCCCTGGTGTGACCATGATTCTGCAGGCTAATTTATCTTTAAGCTTGTTAACTAGCTTGGAGAATACTCGCAGTACAACTGTACTGACAAAATGTGTGGTAGCCAAGGAGAAAAGGAGCTGGGTAAATACTGTGTGCAGTTAACCCTGTTCAGCTCTGGACTGCAGCAGCTCTGCAGGGCTATCTGGCTGAAAGGAGGCTGAGGGGACTCCAGGTGAGCTGGTGCCAGTGATGCTGGGACAAAGATCTGAGTCAGAGCTCTGCGAGGTATTTAGCTGATTCCATTTGAACATCAGGAGTGAGGCTGTATTTGGGAAGATAATTACTGAAGCACAATTTGGCTTTTTCTTGGTAGCAAACTCATATCTGGGAGGGATGAGCATAGGACAGTGTTCAGCCCTGCCTACACTGCTTTGGTCTCACACTGGCACTGAAATAATTGCTGCAATTATAAATCGGCCCTTTTATAGCAGCATGCTGATTATTTACACTGTGCAGAGACGAGCCTTTCTCTTAAATTCTCATGCTGGCTTAGAGTAAGATGAATTTTTCCTGCTGTTTGCATGAGACAGCAAAAGCAAACACAACATCACCTTTAATTCGCAACAGACAGGTCTTATTGTTTAGTCATAGCTGAGATTTACATCAGTATTATTTTATACCTTTCCATCAAGTGACTCCAGTTTCATACTGCCTGAAATGGAAAATGCCTGCTTGATGTGCAGATTAAGCCTTGGGAGCAAGGAGCACAGAAATGTGGAGTAGAAGCTGGTCCATGGGAAAGGAATAGAAATGAGAAAGAAGCAGCCTTATCCTGCTTTAACCTAATGTTGTTAATCTATATTGCCCATTATAATCTCGAGTGTCCTGCTTAGTGAAGTATGCAATCTGTAGTGCTGGTTCCTGCACAAGCAGTGTATCTAATGTAAAGGACTGGCTCAACATCCATCATAATAATTACTGTGTCATAATTTTCTGCCCTTCCTACCTCTGCTGCAAAGAGATAGAAGAGGCCTTTCAAGTGTTTGAGAATTTTTGCTAAAAATTTCTCAGTGTTTTTTCTTTCTATATGGATGTGTCTATTTCTGCCCTATTTATGCTGCAGGTTTGACCTGACATAATGAAATATACTTTATTGGGGGATACAGAAACTTAATTTGAACATCTGAAAACGTGCCTATTTCATGTAATGTCTGATTTTGCTCAGCTGCACTGAAAGGGAGCAGTAGGCATATTAGAAGGTTCGTTTGAAAAATGCTCCCCCCAAGCCCCTTAATTCAGTGACCCACTGATCAGAGACTGCGTGGCTCTAAAGTTAAATATTAAGTAGTTACATATGGTCATTGCAGTTCAGGGTGTTTAAAACTTGGTCTCTGCTGACGTCTTTTGTATTGAAGGAGATGTGAAGAACTCCAACAAAAAAAAAATGTAAGTGCTCTCAGATCTGTGAGATGGCACCGTTCAAAGTGGATGCTTTGGGCCCAAACTCATGTATATCTGCTTGCACCACCTTCTTGGCTTTGTATTTGAGTTTACATTGTGCTTTGTTGTTTGTTTTCCTGCAACAGCAGCCCCATGCACGTGTCTAATGTTGCTGATGAGTGATGTTCTGCTCTGGTTTCTCTGTTGTTGAGGGGCTGTCATTGCAATTAATGAGCTTTTTTACAGGAGAGATGCTGCAGACTGGGAAACAATGATTTATGTCTTCATTTGAGATGCACTGGTGAAACTCAGAAACCAGGTGGTGGGACCTTGCCACAGAACACTGGGCAGTACATTCAAACCCCCAAAACTGGAGCAAAATGAAGTAATAGCTTTTGGAGATTAGCAAGGCTTGCATTTTTACGTTAATACTTCACAAAGGGAAGCCCACATAAAGGGTTTTATTGCAGAAAAATAGAAATCAGTCACTGAAAAGCAATAAAGATTTATTCATAAATGTACCATAGTAAGTGCTACTGAAGAAAAATACGAAGTCTTAGTTCCACAAAGGAATCCACTTGACAGAAAATGTAATTGGGATCAAGACCTAAACTGACCTGATTCTACACTCCAGTTGTGTGGTTGGTTTTGTTTATACACTTTCTCTTTATTTTTAATTATAGGAACATTTTCTGCCTCCAGGTGTTTCAAAAATTCCGTCTTTTTGATGTGTGAGTGCAGAAAAAAGCTTTGGACTCTGCTTAGGAAACACAGCTTACATGTTCAGTTGTCAAAAGAATAAAGAAATAGTGGGGAGTGATACAAGCACCAGATCTTTCCATTTCCATTAAGTCTGTGCAGTTTACTGATAAATTTTTTGGCTTTAAGGACTGGCAGCTTTTCTTATTGTGCACTTTTACGTGCTGTTGTATGCAAGAACTTTGGAAGCATGTGCCCAATGTGCCTACATTTACACATGTGAGCTGTCTTATTAAGAGCAGACATCTGCCAGGCTAAAGCCAGTTATATGTTGCTCTCAACTGTAAATGTCTGTAGGATGGTTGTGGGGGGAACCTTGTGTCTGCCTTGACAGCATCCTGTCACTGCGCAAAGTGCACTTCCTGCAGAACACAGACAATTTCATCTTTCAGCTTCAGTATCCTTAAGTACAAAACAAGAGATAAAAGAATGATCAAACAGGAATGTGACATTTAAGTTGATGATACCTTTCTTAAAGATATAAACTGATTAGATTGAATTTGAGCCCTGAGGATCCCCACTGCAGGATGAGCTGCCACCCCACAATACAACCAGGGAGAGGTTTTCCTACTGCAGAGAAGCACTCAGCAGCCTCTATAGCATGCTTGAGCTCAGCTGCAGCTGGCATTAGGACTAAATTTTTTGAACATCTGAATATTGAAAGCTTTTTAAACTCACCTAATATTATTCTATTACTGGAACAAATCTAACAGTAAATTGACAAAAAAAATAGGAACCTTCTAAAGAATATGCCTTCCCCATCCATTTTCAGCTTTGGTATTATGTAAAGATGACAGTTATCAGCTATGTAGAAGAGCAGCTATATTAAATGTTAAATAACCTTTAACAGCACCAAATATTTAATCATAAAATTTAAATTGACAGTGGTGTGGTTCACATAGTATCCCCTCGAAAGCCTGACAGCATCATTTCTCATATATATTGATAAGTACAAGACATCCATAAAATCGTAGGCTCTGTAGCCTTCTATTTATGAGAGGCTATCTAAAACTCATTCATTGCAGGTAATATCAGTAAGTCAATTCAGCTTAGTCTGATAGCTCATAACTTTTCAGACTGTTGTATTTACTGAGCCATAGACTATCCTTTCTTCAAGTGTACTTGAGAAAATGACTTGTACTGTAAGACTATTTCTTCTCAAAGTATAATCAAGTGCTTTAAAACGAACTCCATAACTGCAAATTCAAAACAGTGTTAGAACTTGGTAATAATATAGAAAATATTGCTTTAATAATGCTTTGAAAGTTGCACAGTATTGGCAGTGTTTTTCTGACTGTAGTAACCCATCCAGAAAGCCTTCAGTGGGATTTCGGTGGCGTGCTTAGGCATGTTTCATGGGGTGGCAGAAGCTCCTGTAACAGAGCTAATAGTGCTTCATTTATAAAGGGAAGAGATTCCTTGGTATGTGATGTACATGCCTGGGTGGAGAATCAGCATTGCAGGGAGCAGCAGGGATGGCAGATGGATGTGCTAACGCTTGGCCAGATTCAGACCTCCTGAGCAGTGAGAGCAAGTCTGTTGGCTTTGATGGTGATGACTGCCTGTATCACTTGCTGACTGGTGGGACATCAGGTACAGTTTGGTCTTGCTCTTGCTGAAGTAGTAGTAAAATGTTAAGTCTGTTTCCAGAGCAATCCCTTACTGAGGGAGACTCTTCTTCCATGTCTGGTGTTCTGGCAGCACAACAGAGATGGACACAATAGAAATTCAGAAGTAAAACTGTCCTGTAAATGTTCTGGGAGTGCTTTATTTAAATTGGTTTAGACGGATTGTTTCTATTTGCAATTAGGGAATGGGATCAAAAGCCCATAATAAAACTCTTGTTGACTTTAATGGTCTTCTTACTGAGGATCAGAGCTATGTATAGAACTTGCTTGTAAATAAACTGTATTTGCAAGAGACTCGTAAATATTAGCCATTATTGAAGTGAGTCAAAGTCACAACTGCCCAGAACTGAAGCTTAAAACTGAAACAAAATTTGGGCAACAACATTACCAGCTGGGGGACCTTCCGTTTACTTTCCTGTATTGCTTTTTCCTCTCATTCACCCGCATTTTCTGGTACTGTCTGGGGCTGGAGCTAAAATGAGGGAGAGGCTGTATTTCCCTTTCTGTTAGTAATGGCCAGATTTGCTCTGCAATCACTTCTGTCCATAATTCAAGCAGTGAATTGCTGTTTTGAGGGACTTTCAGGGTGGAGAATTGTGTTGCCAAGCTGTTTCATTACTTTTAAATTTCTGTTTCATTGCATTCTGGCTTCTGATGTTTAGACAGCACCAGCTTTTAGTATTGAAAACATTTCCCCTGGAGCCTGAGCTGTGAAGGGGAAGCTGTGTGCCCCTGATCCATGGGCAGGGAGAGGGGATGCCTCCAGCTTCAGGGGTCCAGACTGTCTCTTTTGGGCTGTGTGACAGAATGGCAGAGCCTTTGACACTGGTGTCTGCGACAACTGAAGGACCACCGAGTTCCCTGGCCTCGAGGGACTGAGAGCTGGGGCTGAGGACTGGGCTGTTTGCAAGCATGGGAAAAGTAGCAGAAAGGTTTTTTGGGGAATAGACAGCGAGAAGTAAAGCAGAGGGAATACTGTGGGATTCTGCCCAGAGCAGGATGGGCATAGAAACTAGGAGAAGGGTGCCCAGGAAATTAAGTAATTCATATGTAAGAGCAACTCAGAAGATAAAAATCACAGAATGGTTTGGGTTGGAAAGGACTCTGCGTTTGATGCAGCCCAGGACACGGTTGGTTTCTGGGCTGCAAGTGCACACTTGCTGCCTCATGTTCAGTTTCTCATTGTCCAACACCCCCAAGTCCTTCTCCATGGGGCTGCTCTGAATGCTGAAAGCTGGAGCAGTGCTTTGAACCATGAAGCCACAGCCCAGCAGTGTCCATCAGAAATGTGTTGGACTGTGCAGGAACAACTCCCTTCTCTAGCAAAAAGAAAAGGATTTGGGGTGTGGATGGGTTTTTAGTTTTTCTTGTTCCTGGGATAGAAGTGCTGCCAGTAGCAAACTTGTTACCTGAGAGCAAAGGTATTTACAGCAGCATGTCAACCTTGGCTGGCCTGGCTGTGTCTGCAGCCGCAGCCTTGCCCACCATGCAGAACTGGCATCTGACAGATGGACATGAGCAGTAGTTGACCTGCAAGAGCAGCAGATCAGTGGTAGGTGCTCAGATATAAAGCCTCTGTCAACCTCATAAGTACCAGGACTGAAGGGTCATCTGCCTGATGCTATAAAATTCCAGCAGGAGTAATTGCCTCCCCAACAAGTGAGGATAAAAAAGAGGAGATGTCCTGGACTTGAAGGTTAGAGAAAGGCAGAGGGTTCAGGTAAGATAAATACATGAGATTTGGGTGCCCAGAAGTGTACAGGGGCTGTGGCAGCCTGGACCAGAGCAGGTGAAAGCAATCCTGTATCACCACGAGCGGTCAGAAGGGAACATTAGGGTTTCTGCTGGGAAAGTTCAATGTGATTTGGTTCCAAGTTGGAAAATTCTCATTTCTGTTTTTTCCCACCAGTCACACCATGGCTCATCACAGGGTGCCAGGGATGTAGCTGGAAGCCCCATAGATGTCCCTTTTCCCAGCTAGGTTATCACTCCTGTCACTGCCTGAGGGACTCCGCTGTTGTGTGTTACAGGAGTCCATAGACAGTGTTTATGTTGTGGAGTCCTGGAGGGGATACTGATGATTTTTTGATTTATATATTGTTTGATTAAATTTGGTACAAAAATGTGATTTTTGAAGCTTTTCACAGCGCAACTGCCTTCATTTGGAGTTAGAATGGTGGCATAACACAAGTGCATGAGGGAACTGTATAATAAACCTGAGTTCTTGTATCATGCTAATCAGGATCCTAAAATACTTTGCCAAAGAGGCTGCTGACTCTATCCCCATTTTATGGATGTAGAAATGAAGGCAAAGAGAGATGAATTGGTTTAACCTGTAGACAAATTGATTTACTGAGGCTGAACTAAAAGTGGTCACAGTTCAATCATCTCTGCAAACTTGATAGCACAATACACCAGACAAGCAAGAGCCCCGTCTTTGCCTAAACATGTCCATGAAACACATTGAGATGTTTGTCTTTCTGTAGGGCAGGGATGTCACTTGCTGACACCACCTCTCTGCCCTGGGTCTGTGGCAGCTTGTACTGGCTATTGCTGTGCAGCACCCTCCCCTTCTCCTAGTTTGAGAGCTTTTGTGCTTTGAAAGATAAAGCCTGTGTACAAAGCAAGAAGTCTTTTGAGTTGCAGGTGCCCTCTGTGCTGTGGGTGGCCAGCTTTCTGACAGCAGTATGGGGCTCGGCCAGGGCACACTGCTAATGTTGCTGCCTAAGTGCAAAGTGTTTGGGAATCTCCCTTGGCCACAGGGGTTGAGATCTTATGTCCTCTGAAAGGCTGTAGCTGTGGCAGCACCAATATCCTTGGTGAGGGTGATCTCAGGCAGACCTGTGTCATCCAAGCTGACATGCTGAGACCTTTAGACTTCATTTTCATGTACAGAATAACCTTTTCCTGTCAGTGGAAGTGAGATGCTGGGATTAGAGATGACTGAGTTTAGGAAAATATATTGTTGTTGACAACTGCAGATGTGTTAGAATGAGAATGGGTAGCAGGAGTGTGCTTGGTTCAGTGAGGGCTTCTCCAGGGAGAGGATGCATGGAGCTCCTGCTCATAGTCTGGCAGGTGAGTGCAGCCCAAATCTGCCGTGTTTCAGGTAAACAGCCAAACTTTGAGAAGTCCAAGTATCTGCAGCAGTTTGCTGATAAACTTAATAAACTGCAAAATGCCTCCATATTTTACTGCTGGGACTGAAAATCACTTCCAGGATCTCAACAATACAAGTAGTTAGAGCATGTAGAGAAAATTCCTTTGTGTCATGGGTGAGGTGAAGTATTTCCACACCCTGGAACCAACCTTTTGTTTTGAAACTCAGTCCTGCGCAGTTAACCTTGGTGCTGCTACTGCTTCTGCAGCATCTATGTTCCAATAAGTAATAGGATTAATTGCTTCCTAAGCTGGTAGTACATCTTTTAACATATGCAGGAGGCAGGCAATAAATACCTAAAGGAAGCCTATGGAGCAGTGGCTCCCGCTGAGGATTTTACTGAGCATATAGAGAAATTGATTCTGTTAAACTTCGCTTGCTGGAGTGGAAAGTTAAAGAAGAGAGAAAAAAGTGCTGGGAAATAGAGTGGTGCACAGCACTGTCATCTTCATTTTAGGATTCTCTCTATAAAACATGCACATCAGAGGCTTGGAAAGGCTTCCTAAGGAAAAGGAGCTTCGGTACAATGTCTCAGGTGCAGAGGGAACCACAGCACTTGACATGCTGTTTAAAAGGCTGAGGGAAATGCTTCAAAAAGGAATGGCTGTCTGTTCCAGATCCTGGTTCAGGGTCCATGTGCAGTCTTCTCTCTTTCAGCACCTGTGATGGACTCGGCAGGATGCAAACTGACAATGAAATGTCTGCGGACTGTGAAATTTGTACCTTGCTAGATGAGGCTTTGATCTGGAGGCTGGTACTGTTTGGGAGGATAGTTGTCCCCATGGACACCTCATCACCTCCAGCAGAGCCCTGGCAGGAGCTGGGAAAATCCCTTGACTTCTCATACAGGAGAATGAGTGAGAGAACCAGAAAGGTCCTTAATGGCTTGAAAATCAATTAATCAAAGAACTAATCTTTCAGTTGTTTCTTTCCAAGGGAGCTCCCTCCTTCTCCTTAATGAGAGCTGCTATAAACAGGCTTGTTTCCAGTATGTAGTTCACGCCGATGCTGTCCATGTGCACCTTGTTGCTCTATAGAAAGGCCTGGAGATAGGAGGTTTGATATGTGCCAGAGTTGTGACTGGATGCTTGCAAGTGTGTTTTAAGGACACATACCCAATTAATCTCAACTGGAACCATTCTAAACAGAGAAGACTAGTTTTTGTTTGTTTTTTCTTACTGTGTTTTTCAGGTGGGCAATAATAGCAATCACAGCTACAACATGCTCCTTGAGCTGCCAGAAGGGCTTTTCTTCTGAAGTAAAAAGCAGTGAAATGGAAGATCCCCTGCTGCAAACATGCCCATAATTTGCAGTGCTCACATGGCTGATCCCCTTGATTTCCTGGGCCCCATTCCCAACCCTGACACAGAGGAGCACCCTTTAAATGTTCTGTCTTCCTCCTTCTCTTCCCTGAGGTATTGGCTTGCAGTTACTGTATCTAATTTGTAGCTTATCAGATGAGGGATAGGAACAATGATTTGGTGAATTGGCTTCTTGGGCTTCGGTCTAGTTCACCTCTTCGTTAGTAACTTGCTGTGTGCCTTAGATTAGGACATGTAGAGCATTTGCCTGTAAATGTGTCTCCACTGCTGGCTGCAGATAGACTGTGCTCCTCTGCATGCTGACTGTCCGCACATGAGATGGTGCTGTCCTGTGTCAGGCTCAGCAGAGCCCTTCTCCACAAGCACACCAGTGTGTTCACAGCTTCCAGGGCCCAAGAGACCCACATCCAGCCAACACAGACAAAGAAGCATGTCTCTGCCTTCACCTGTCTATATGCAGATTATACCCTCAATCTCCCCGTGTCTTGGTTCTGTCAAAGGGGTCTAATAGCCCACTGCATCATGAAGGTAGTATGGGACAAAAACCTATTAATCATTGCACAGTGCTGAGACAGATGGGTTTCATTCCCAGAATAAGTACATAGATAGACCCTGATCATCTAAAGCTAACATTTAATACATCGGTATCTGTGATATACATAAACTAGTCCCTGAAACCACAGTTGGATGGTGCTACAGAAGAGGTTCTGGGCTATTAAGTGTTTAATTTGGCAGATACAATGCAGTCATGAAATGATCTGCTCTCCTGAAGTGACAAAAGTGAAGGATTTGCATGGCTTGGTTTGTAATACAAGAATGGAAAGGGCTACTGTAAAAATAGAGACGGTCCTTGAACAGGCAGTTCTCAGAAGATCTCAAATGCAGAAAGGTTTGGGTCCTTTAATCTGCAATCTCACCTATGTGTAGGAAAATCTTCCCTTACCTATGGAGCTTAATGCCAAATTGTGTCTCATGGTGTGGAGGAAGAGATTTGTCTTGGAAAGGCATTAAACACTTCTGTTCCGCAGTCGTCATCTGGGAAGATAAAGTATTGATTGATCCTGGAGTTTCATTTGATTGGTTGCATTGGTGATTACGATATTGATCTGTTTCCCATGTTGTGTGTATTCCGTGCACTGCTCTGCTGCAGCAAGAATTAGTCTGACTTGCTGCTTGCTGCATGTTTTCCAGGAGAGGAATCGGGCAGAACTTGCTTTTCACCAGACAGTCTTACAGAGTAATTAACTGGAAGGAGGCTGGTGAGAATTAGAGTTACCCAGGGAATACGGCAGAGTCGAGAGTTTTTCAGGCATGTAAATAAAGAAATTTGCATTCTCCAAATATTTGAAGCAAATATGGTATTGTATTCAAAGGGAAGGGTGTAATTTGGATAAGTGCAGAAATATAGTAAGAGCTGCAAGCAGCTCCAAAACTTGCTGTTGCAGCTCAGGCAGAAGGGAAACGTGCAGGGTAGCTGCTGAGCTGCTCCTTGAAACACTGTGGTGAGGGAGGAAGAGAAGGTTGACTGCAGCTTCCCATATCAATTCACAGTCTGACCTGGGATCTGCTGAATGGCTGGTCTTGCCTTGTCTTCATTTGCTTGTATCAGCATATTGCCTTGGGCCTGAAGAGCTGATGTGCAAAGGAGTTGGTCTAAAGCCAGAAGTCATTCTGTTCAAATTGTGCAATGGCACATTACATGCAGATTCCAAGTGCAGCCTCCACCACTGGAAGTTCCTGAGCATTGCCTTGGGGTCACATGAATTGTTTCTGTATGTGCCCAAAAGGAAGGCTCTATTTCCCCGTGATTGAAGAAGAGCACGTCATTAGATACCATCATAGGCTCCTGCAGAAGAAAAGCTTTGAACATGAATTTTAAATGCTTACTCTTAGTCATCCCATCTGGTATGAGATACTAATTAAAAAGTGAGACATTTCTGGGCCTACATGTGTAATTTAGGAAGAAATAAACGTACTTGGAATGTGAGACGATGTCGCATGGTGTTGCTGTTGCACTGAACCAATGCTTCAGCAGCACAGGATGCCATAATTAATTGCTATGCTAATTGAGATACTCCAGAGCACATCTAGAGTCCTTGATTCTTTTCCCACTGGTAAAACTAAAGAAAGGTGAAAATGACTTATCCTCATTTGCTTGACTTTTTCCTGACTGGAAAGAATTAAGAAAGAGCAAAGTAATGAGAGCGTCAGAGGTGAATGTCACGCTTTGAATAAACCTATTTTCAGTAGTGTAGGAAAAGGTAAAATAGTAAGAGAAAGTGCTGCTTTTCAGTGCTAAAAGTGTGTGTGTGTGTATATATATGTATATAAATATGCTGGGGAGCAGGATGACATTAAAAAAATGCTTGAAGTTTACCAAAATGAAAGCCCCCTTCAGTTTTAAAGCGCTTTCTCCCATTTAACAGCTGATGAGATGAATAGTGCAGGATAACAATTCAGCTCCTGACTTGCTTTGCAAATATTTATGTGGGGGAAATCCCTAAATTCAAACAATTGTGCCTTTTGCCGAGGGATTAATGTTAAATTTAACACATCACTTATAATCATCAATTCATCCCAATGTAATTTTTTATTACAAGTCCTCGGTGTTGAAAATATAATGCTTTCTGTGAATTTTTAAAGGAGTCATAATATAAATTCATAATGAAGATTGTTAACATCAATAAAAGGCCACTTAGTCTCTGTTCTACTAATTTGGGTTAGGAGAGGACTGGGATTAAAGAATCCCCTCATGTAGAAGGCATTGCCAGAGGATCACGAGCAATTTGCTGCTGTGTGCCAGATGGATCTGTACATGCTGGGAAATGGAACTCATTAGTGGTGTCTCGTTTTTCCTTTAGAAATTTCTTTTTCTTATTTTTTTTTTAACAAATATTTGACATTTTGCTGAAAAAGTAAAACTGAAAATTGACATTTGAAATCTGGAGGGTTTTTTCTTTTTTTTTTTTTTTTTTTTTGCATGAGAAGTTTGAGTGTTCTCAGATTAGATGGGGGAGAAAAAATGAAAACATTAATAAAGAAGCAGGAACCATCAATGGGGATTTTGCTTGTCAAAACTCCTACTTTTTCTCTGAAAAATACCCACCAAACTTCTTGTTGACGTGTGCTGGAAGTGCAGTGTGGCACCGAGTGGGGATTGACACAGGCAACATTGCCTCATTGCAGGGAGCTCAGCATTTAAGTGGCGGCTGTCCTGGTGCTGGTGCCCCATGGGGATGGGGATGTGGGTCATGGCCACTCTTGCACAGAGACTCTCTACTTTCCTGTGCACATCAAAACATCTACACCTAATCCTCCTCCAAATGGCCACAATGCAAGCGTCTGCCTTCTTATGCAGACCTATACGAGCACTTTCCTATACAGAGCTTGTGCAAAAGAAGGGAAATGGCTTGTAATCTTTACATAAACCTACCTGCTGCACCATGTGTTTGGGTAACCTTGGCTCATGTCTCCTTTACTTGCAATATAATGAGCATCTACACAGTTACATGTTCAGTGTCCCAGCTTCCAGGACAAATGCCCAATTTATGGGCAGACATAGGTATCACCTTTGGCTATCCATGAAAATATGCTTCAGAAGAGAGAGCTTTCATTGTTCTGAGAAAGCAACTGTATTTTAATGAAGGTCACCCCAATGTGAGGTGAAACTGCTGTGTGGCATCTTTCCAACCCAGAAATCAATTCATATTGCTGCTTTCTAGGGCAACTGCAACTTTTGCTTGAAATTCATTGTCCAGAGCTTTCAATCACGCTTTCTTGATCATTGTAATACATACACATCTGCTGTGCCATGGCTGTATGATCACTGAATCGGAGGAGTAACTTCTACTGTATGTATGTTGACAATCAATCTATTCATCGCAAAATAGTGAAGCATTGAGTATCCATTCTGTGTCAGTTGGAGGGGCACGGTTCTGTATTTGTTGCCATCATCATTATAAAGGTTACAAATGATCTACCTGGAGCTCAGCATATGTCTTCTAGGGTGAAGTGTCAACACAAAGATAATAGGGGTGAATTTAGAGTACAGCTTTAGGCACGCTTGCCACTTTGCACTCAAGTCGATAAATGTTGGTTGGAAACTGTGCAAAAAGAAAGTAGTGGAAGAAAAGTCTGTTTCAGTGATCTCACTTTAAGCATTTTTGTTTGGGGAGCTGCTTGTTTACCCTGCCCAACACTGACAGCAGCTAAGTACAGTAAAAGTGATCTTCTTTTGAAGAATTATTTTGTCCTCATCTTCTTTTGTGTCATTGTCATGAGGAAGTACATGGAAGGAATAATCAGGAGACCAGATGGCATTTTGAATAGTGGTTCTATTCAGACAATTTCAAATCTCTAATTGGTCATTGGTTTTAAATGTTAATATGCTTCACTGGTAAATTATTTCTATTCTCTCTTTTTGATGTTTAGAAAGAATTATGAAAGAAATAGATACATTACCAAGAGCGGTACCGAAAAATCAGTGTTCAAGCAGCGGTGCTAAGTAGTGACTATGAACTCCAGCAAATATGAATAGGATGACTGTCATTCAAACTGATTAACGAGTGACAGGCTGAAAAGAAATGCAGGAACGTGTTTTGTGTTGTTATAAACTGGCAAAACTAGAATGACTTGGGTGGAACTATGCTGATTAGCACCAGCAGAGAATGCGGTTTGATGCTTGTCGTGGTTTGATGTCTGTCTTTATATCTTTGCTTCATACAGCAGTTCTTGCCTGGAGGAGAATGCATCAGGAATATCTCCTGCAGTACAGCAGGAGGGAGCTTGTATAAATGGGTTTAGGTCAAAATAAATAGACCTGAACTTTCGAAGGACATGTGTGATATTAGACTGTGGATGAAACGCTGTGATTTTTTTGCTCACTTAACATGCTGACTTAAGTAGGAAGTCATAGTGAGAGGCACCTCTAGAGAAGGCAAGTCAGGATACATTCCTAAAAAATGCTCCCTCGGTACATTATCTGATGGTATGATGATAGGTTATGTGATGTTGGCCATCTGGTTCATCCTCTTTTGGAATGTTACGGGTGCTGGAGGAGGAGACGGTATCTGCAGAGCAGGGCACCGGCCTTGCTGAGAGACGGCATTTCTGTAGAGAGAAATTGCAGACATGAAGCTGTGCTCCGCTGGAAAGATAAAAGTGATGAAGCAAAAGGAAGCCAGCCAAAGGATGACAAGGGAACTCAGGCTGACATTACTGAAGGAAATTGTTCAAAGTTTCTGTTTCTTTCTAAGAATACATTCTTGGGGAACTTTTTGGTGAAAAGCTGTCTCTGTGTCCTGTTATTACCCATATTATCTTTTACAATGTCTTTCTATTTCATCTGGAAGCCTTCTGTAAGGAAGCATTTGGTAATGTTTCTGCCTTACAGACATTGAGACACAAAAGAAGGAATTAAAGTGAGAGAAGGACCGGGCTAGGTGCAGGTGCTTACCAAGTATCAGGGGAGTAGGATCTGCCTTGGTGACAGTATAGAGAGCAGTTTTCTGACCATATGATGGCTTCTGAGTCAAATCAAATACCAAACATCAAATTGGTAACTGTAGATTTGAAGTAGATACCTGTGCCAATGCTGCCAGCATTTGAGGGTGGTGAGAAATACCTGCAGTACCTCTTGGAAGGATGGTGGATGCCAACATAGTCTTAAATAGCACAGGTTAATGGAATAGCATTAACACAGATTGGAGGAGAGGCAACACATTCAGGTAAGGTTACAGAGAAAAGGGGGGAAGTGGGAAGGAAACACCATACAGGAAATTGTCAAACTTACCTTGCTAGTTCTCTCTCTGTGAGTTTGCTATGCACGTCCATCAGTGAGGCCTCTGACTGCTGCTGGCTGTTTAAGACACAACAAGGTCTCCAGTGGACTTCACAGAAGCTTTGGGATAGACTCTCTTGAAGGGAATGATAGTGATGGATATGTAGTAAAGCGGATATGGCTAGCTAGGAGATACTGTCTGCACAGCAAGGAAAATAATGCTTTGGAAGCTTCTTCTCTTCAGCAAGGAATCCTTGTTTTGTGCCAGCCACAGCAATCTCCAGTCAATCACTGCCAAGGTGTGTGGAGCACTTCAGTGTCTGTGTTGAGCATTTCTACAACGTAAAATGTTACTCTGTGTGTGAGTCAACAATATAGTGCCTTAAAGAAACAGAAAGATGTCGTGTGTACTTGTTAAAGCAGCTTGTGTCAGAGACGTTTGGATCCACAGGGGTTCTTTGCACTTTCATGATGCCGTTGACAAAATAGGATCAAGCTATACCAAGAAGCAGTCTCAACTCTGAAAAAAACATCATTACTATATGTGAAGCACAGATGGTGCTTTTGGTACTTGGTATTATAGCTGTTTTTAAGTTTATTGGAGAAAAATATGGATTTTTAAATCTTACACCTGCATGCTGAGAGGAAACATATGTAGAGACTCACTGAATCCCTTGGTGTATTCTGGGTGGATCGTTACACACACAGAGCTGGAGTTTGCCTTTCTCACTCACCATGAACAGTGTTTGATTCTGGAATGGTTCTCCTGAAGCCAGACACAGACACAGTGGAAGATGCAAAGGACATATGGTTTTGGTCCTGTGTATTAATGGTCTGGTTGCAAAGATAAAAAGCATGCACAGTATTTTCCTTCATGTATCTTGTGCATGCATGGACACGCCTGCACCCCAATAAGCATGACTGCATCTGATGCATTTTTGTACAGAGATGTCAGCAGGGTGAACAGAGCAGCTTACAGGGATTAGATCAGAAAGACTCCTAAGAACAGCTTTTTTGCAGGAGTACCAGATCAGAGCTAGCTGGATGTTTAAATACAACTTCATGCAAATATCTGTGAGTTACTGTCCCATCACTGCCACTGTGCCTCCTGTCGGTACTTCCCACACTGCTGAGCCTGACTGGTACCTTACCTCATTTTCTGCAATCATGGTGTATATGTTTTCCTTTGCTATTACTGTGGAAGATGTGGCCCCAGTTTGTTGCTGGTCCTCTCAAGACAGTTCTGAAATTGCAATGTGCTTTTTTGTCCTCCTTTTGGTTATATTTCTTTGCCTTTTTCTGTGTTTCTTCCCAAATACTGTGCTTTCTGGAACGACCTTATGTTTTATAGCAGAGAAGTCCAGAGTTATGCTCATCACCCCAAAAGTTACATCTTCTTGGGCATTGCCTTACTTTTTGCGTGCAGAGAAGCATGTACTTTTGCACTGTCCAAGCAGGTGGATAGGTGTGTATGCATATCTTTGTGTGCTCGCTTTGCTCTTCCTACTCTTAGCAGACTTGCTCTATGTTGCTCACTTAGCTAAGCTAGTTTAGAGCTGGGATTCAACTCTTTGATCCACCACAGGCTTCTTGAGACTGTCTTTGCCTTTGCTCCCAGCTGGAGAATAAGGTCACTTCTCTAACTCATATGTGTGCTGTAAGAATAAACCCAGTGAAGCTTGTGACCCTGTGGTTGGGTAGAGCAACGTGAGCGCACAGTCCTGCCTGCATGGAAACTTCTTTCCCATTCCTTGATATTCTTGCTGTGATCTTGCTGCAGCCTGCGAAAAACATGATTCTCTCTCACATGCTTCTCCTCAGCCATGTAATGTGAAGGATACGTATTGGGAACTTGCTTTTTGTCTTTAGTAAGGAAAAATATTCTGAGGTGTAGCAAACACACTGGCTTCACCCACCAACAAGATAATGCAAGAGAAGTGAAGATGCTCCTACCACTAAGTGCCTGTTCCTTGTGTGAAGTGCTGTTTTCAGTTCCTCTTTTCAGGAATGCAGTGGGTGTCCAAAGCAGATTTTTCTTGTCAAGTGTTAACCTGTTCTGTGAGCTTTGAGATGGCTTTTTGACACCAGGAGCTAAAGGGCAGAAATACCAAATAGTAACTATTCCCCATGCTAGAATGTCACATTCTTTCCTCCTTGGGCGGCGCAATCTGCAGGCAGGGTGTTTGCATAGTAAGTGCCATGTCAAGTCAAGGTTAAAACAGGATTATTTATTCCTTTTTCCAACTCAGGATCAAAGTACAGTGCACATTGTACGGAAATCACATTTGAAACAGCTGAGTTCCATTACCTTCTCAAATAATTGTCAGGAAAAGTCAGTTGCTTTTGAGGTGGAGGCTATTACTTACAGGAAAACCTGACCTTGGACATACTCACATGGCCCTCTGATTTCAATGCATGGCTCTTCAGGCAGAATGTAAATCCTGCTGAGGGTCAAACCCAAGCTGCTGAATAGCAGCATCACTCAGTCAGGGGCCAGATACTGCCAACTAATCAGACATCCTGCCATTGGGATCTCCGAGAAAGGGCTTGAGCCAAGCATCCCTGAGTGTATTTTACTGCTGTATTTTGGCTTGTATGTGCTGGCCATGACATAACCTGAGGGTATGGCAGTCCAGCTCTGCTTATCCCCAAAACCAAGCTCTTTGTCAGGGTGGTGAATGTATTCAAGCACTGGGTGGCCATGTGAGGAACCTGCTGCAACTGCCTGCTGGCTTTGGCTGCGTGGCTGGTGTCTAGGGGAGGCATCGCTGCTGCCTGTGAGTTTATATCTCAGTTCCAGCACTGCACTTTTCTGTTTGTTCCTGCCAAGGACAACTTTCAAACTTCCCTGGTGCCAGTTCCAAGTGGGTGGAGCAGTGGCAAAAGAAGTCGCTTTGATTTAAGCGATTGAGGGGGCAGTGCTACTCTGTCTGCCTGATTATTTATCTCCCTAGTTACACACAGCACTTGCTTTCTCTGGAGTGATTCAAGCATATCTTAACCTCCTGCTTTAGCTCTTTAATCATGCTGGTTTGCTGCTACAGTTCAGTCAGAAATGTGTCTTGGCCTCTGCAGAAGGATGACAGAGGATATCTTCTCTTTATTGGGCTCCACTGTGTCTCCCCCATGTTTTTTCCTGTTTCCCGTTTATCATGTGGAAGGCTCCGAGAACTGTACTGGATGCTTTTGGGATGGGTGGAATAGGCTCTGACAGTATTAAAAGCTTCCCTCCAATGTCATCTAGAGATAAATGGGTGAGAGGAGTGGTGCTCAGCTAGGCTTGCAGTGTCCTGGGGCATGCCCTCTCTGGGAATGCAAACAGCATCTCGCTGTGCTCAGGAATTCTCAGAGAGGTTTTAACCAAAACATCCGTTGATTTAAGCATGAACAGTAGCAGACCCAAGGATTTTTTCCATCCCCCTGCTCTGCAATGGGTGCATTCACACATACAAACACTAGAAGTGAGGTATGTGAGATTCTACGTCAGTGGAAGTCCTGAAGTTAGTACACAATCTGCATTTTGCTTTGTAACAGTGAAGCTCATTTACTTCTTTTCTTCTCAAGTACAATTGTATTCCCATACCTGGTACCTCCTGTTACTCTCCAACATTTTTTTGCCATTTGTAGGAGATTGCCTCCTCATCACCTACTCTGAGGGCTGAAGGAACATGGGATACGGTATCTCCTGGATGGTCCTTTCAGAGATGACGCCTAATGAGACTGTGCAATGTAAGGTTGGACCTTACAAGATGATCCTTGAGGTCCCTTCCAGCCTGGTATTCTAGGATTCTGTGGTGTTCTGTGATGTACAATGTAGAAGAAAGAACACATGGAGTAGACTGTGGTTGAGGTTTTGGGAATAAGTGAATGACATAAAGAGGGAAGGGGAGGATCACCTGATAGTGACATCCCTAATGTCCTATGAATTCTTTTTGTGTTGCACTTGAGTCCATGCATATGAAGTACATGGAGGTGTTTTTTTGTACTTTTCATATTGCTGATGCCTCAATGCACAGGATCTGAGAATCTTGATTAGAACATCTTACAGTTTTTGGATTTGCGAAGGACATTTGGATTCTCTTGCTGAAAAGTGTCCAGCTAGTGGGAGTTTTGGAAGCCTGGTTTGTATAAAAGAGCTTGTGTGTGTGTGTGTATGTGTGTAAGGGGACAGGTAGCAGAGAAGTGGTGGTGCCAACTTATTATGGCAATTCCTTCCAGAGATCATGTACCCAGAGCTGGAGTTTCACTTTACAGCTCTCCTGAGAACAGTTTTTTTTCTCCCTCTTCGTGCATTTCAAACTTGAGGAAGAAGAATTGGTTTAATTTCATCTCATCTGATCTTGATTAATGAAAAGTCATTTCTGGTAGTTTTGGGCAGGGGAAAAAAAAAGTAATTCTTGACTATTTTGTAACTTTGCAGATATATGTAGGTGTGTGGCAGGAAGTTCTATAATTCTAGAAATGACGACAAAGCATCCATAAAGATGAGGATGAAACCCTATGCAGTAGCATTGTAGCTTAAAGGAGCGTTGTTTAATACCTTTTAATGGAACTACTGAAGCATAAATACTCCCAGCTTAAACAGATTTTGTTACCTTCTTTGTGCTGGCAGTTTCGGAGTGGGATGGCAGATCATTCACAGCTGCCTGGTAGGATGCTCATCCCTCTGTACAGTACAAGAGCTTCTGCCATGGGGGTGAGAGCCGGGCTTGTACTCAGGAGGAGGTACATGGGCAGGAGGCTGAAGCCCTTTTTCAGGCTTAGTCCTGATGATCCTTAGGCTATAGAGAAGCTGCAGTAGCAGCTGTGATTGTCATACAGATGTACCCAGAATAGTTTTTGTTCATCATATATAATAGGGAGAGACTTAAGCCTTCCTGTGAGGAATGCTGGGGGTGTGGGCACTGCAGTCCCTGCCTTAGTGTTGCCACCCTCCTTGGTACAGGGGAGCAATGCAGCGTCACCCCAGTGCATGTACATGGGCTGCATTTGGCATGTTTAATGATGAGCCTTTAGCAGAGCACTCCTGGGATTTTCTGGTAGACACTGGAGAGAGAGATGCCACCAAGGGGTGATCCAGTATAGCCAAGATCAGGACCACTTCTTGTTCTTGAATCTCTGCAGGGATTTTAAAGATCCTAGAGCTAACAGTCCAATAACACTGCTTGTCTTGGTTAAATCTCTGAAGTCTCTTTCCTTTTATCTTACTTTCATGCTGTTTACTCATGGGTTCAAAGATCCTGGGTGTACAGCTCCTGCACATCATGGGGCTGGTGTATAAATAATTGCTATTTAAAAGGAAGAACAGTGCATGCTGAATAACTTGCATGCAAATATTTGAGTAGTTGTGGGACACAAAGATAGCTTTTCATGCCATTCTTTGAAACACAGGAGTAAAATAAATGAGTTGAATTTTCCAGGCAGTAACATGATTACAGAAGTTAAGGCTTAAGAAAGAACCACTGTTAACATGAAATCGATAATAAACAAGAGTGAGCAATTTTATAACCCAGTTGCTTCTGGGGCATGCCTACACAAGAGATGTAGCCAACTTGTGCTGGAAAAGGATTTAATTAAAACTGGTCCAAACTCCCTGTGTGCACTCTGAGATAGGTTCGGTTTGCACTGTGCTGTGAAGTGTGATTCTTGGCCTGTGTAGACAGGCCACAGATTGCTAATTATAATAAGTGATGAAGCTGCACCAGGTCAGGTTTCTGCCATGCAGTATATACGCACAAGTTCATATGGCATGCACCAGAATCTGTGCTGTGTCCTCTGCCTGCCAAGCCAGTCATTTGAATGTAAGAGTCACACTTCAATGATCTTTAAGAAACAGGGAACTGAAAACAGTGACAAAGAGCAGCAGAAATATGTTGATCATGGAGTTGAGACTTGTTGTAGGGCCAGACCTTCAGCTTTGTCAGTGCAGCTCCGGCTGCTTCACAGCATGCTGCAGCCAAATGGGAACTCTGTTTTTCTCTGGGGTACAACTTTTTAGAACTGAAGAGGTGCTTTGACTTCCTCCTGCTGCCACTTACGTCTGAAGAACCTGCTCTGGAGCACGGCTCAGCAGAGCAGAGTACTGGCTCCAGTGCCATTTGCAGGCTGGGAAAGGTTCATCCACATCCCCAGGGTGTCATCAGAGGACTCATGAGCCTGTGGGCAAGGTGCTGAGTGCTGTGTGCTTGCCTTCTCTGGAGATGAACTGTCTCTGTCTCGTACTGGAGCACTTGGGATCAAAATCTTCCCTCACACAGGCTGCTGCCTGAGCCTGTTCAGCAAAGTGCAGGATGGTTCCTGGCTCTGCTGTTCATTCAGGCTTTTAATTAGTTACCAGCTATCCTCATGGTGAGGAGCTGGGGTCTGATGTTATTGAGGTACTTATTCAAGCGTTCACGTTTATGTGAGTGCTTTCTTTTTATATTGGATTTCAGGCAATCACGAACTGTAGTAAGGAATTAAATGTCATGTAGAGAAGAAATGTGACCCATTGATCAGGATGTACTGCCCCACTAGTCTCTCCTGGCTGTGAATTGGCTATTGTCTCAACTGCAGAGCCTGGTTTTTCAGCTGAAGCTAAACCAGCTCATGCTCTAAGATCTGGAGGTCCCCAGAGTGGCCCATTTAAAAAAGAACTGATGTTTGCCTTTTCAAGCATCCTCATGCAGAGTTACAGGTGTTGATACAACATGCACATATGAGCTGCAGACACCCGTTACTGCAGTCCTTGTACTGGTCCTGTCATCTTGGTGCTGCAGAACATATTCTGGGTGGGTATATGCACTGCTTGGGTAATTCTAAAGAACTGGGCTGAGGGCCTGAACCCCAGACAGCTGAATGGGGTTATATACTGAAAAAAGCTGTAGTGAAAAACAAGTCCTCAGCAAAACCAGAATACATAGAAGCAGTCAACAGCTTCTTACCTGCTCCCATGCTGCAGCAGTGCTGCAGCTGGGTCTGCCATCGCTCCACACCTATGTCAGAGGAGAGGGCATGACCAGATACTCATAAACTCTAAAGTCATCTTGACATAATCAAGGAATACATTTTTAACTGGAGGGTTGAGCAGAGATAAGGAGCAATCTATTTCCCCCTCTAAACTTGTCCTACACATGGGAGTAGATCTCCCCATGCCGTGAATCAGCATAGCTCCATTGACCGGAGAGAACTATTTTAATTTATCCTCCCTAAAGGCCTGCACAGAAGGTGCTTGAGGTTTCTTGCAATCCACTGGAGACTTGTGACATTTGGGAGCAGGCATTTGAGCTCCCTTGTCCTCTGGAGTGATTTGCATCACAGGCAACTTATAATTACAAACACTTGATAAATCTTCACAGAAACCGAGGAGTTCAGGAAGGCGCTTGATGGCTAATTTCACGTCTTGTAAGGAAGCTGTATTTATGCTGTTTCGATCTCGGCACAAAAGCATCCTGCAGCAATACTGTGGAAGAAGTTCTGAGGGTTCAGCCAAGCTTTCAAACGTTTCAAGGATCTTTGTTTTGTGGAGTTCAGTGGGTTCCTTTCCAGCTGAGCATAAAAGCCTGGGGGGAAAAAAGGAACCTCTTTCAAGCCATTTTTGTGAGAACAAAACCTTTTGTCTACAACCCCTGACACCTTATGCAGCTGGTAAATACCGTTCCCTATCAGCTACCTAATCTTTTTTAGAGGTGTTCGGCCACCTACACCTGACTACCAAATTTCCACTCTGTTTGCCTCTGCCGACATTTCTATAACAAAGAGCCACTAACTGCTCTTTTAACAGCACAAGAAAGTTGAGCACAGGAGGAGACAAATATGATGGGCACCATACAGCAGCACTCAGAGCTATGCTGCTACTGCTATATTCAGCCTCTGTAATGGTTATATTGAGCCATTGCTCAGAAAAAATGCTGCCAGGTGCTTGGAATGATTTAACTCTGTTGTTCCTGGGACAAAAATGAATGCTGTTATATACTAACTCCTTTCTCTGCTGGATGTCTTATTATTGTTAAAGATTTCAAAGTACTGTGATATAAGGGAAAGGCAGGGCTTTGGGCATGGGCTTTTCTGTCAGGCATACCTACCTATCACTTGTGTTGCCCTGTAGTTAGCAACCAGTGAACACAGAAATGGAGCTGACAGTCCCTTCTTTCTCATCCTTTTATTTCCAATCATGGGTGGAGATTTCTGGGTCTGAACATGGACAGGAAAGAGGAGAAGGTCCTGCCTGGTGAGCTCAGCTTGTGAGCGGAGCTTTCAGGACTTCCCCTGTTCTTCCCTTCTACTCTGCAGAGTCTGGATTTCCTAGGCAGCTGTATATACACGTATCGTGCTGGGCTGGTGTGCGCCACTGGGAATGACATTTGACTGTGGTCTGCAGTTCTGGTGGGCCTGTGTGAAATCTTGCACTAACAGTCACGCAGAGCCTTACCCTCCTGCATACCCATGTCATACTGTGGAAAAGTACCATGATCATTTCTCACTTGATGTCTGGTAGCACTTGGATGTGGCTTTTTCTTAGTGTTCCTTTGCCACCCTCAAGGAGCTGAAGCATTTAAAGTAGTTTAACAAAGACTGCTATCCCCCAGGGACAGAGCTGCCTTGAGAGCCAGATGGCAGGGGAAGGTCTTAGCCTTGATTTCAGTATCTACAGAAACATGGGCAGTTTTTCTGAGTTTCTAAGTCTGTTCAACAGGATGATGTTACCTTGTTCACTTGTGATGGAGAGCAAGGCTTTATAATGATACACCATGCCTAGTTAGAGCTGATGGTTATTAAAGATGAGTACAATTTTGCTAAGAGGTTGTTAGAGTGAAATGAATAAGGAAAGAAAATTATACAGCAAACAATAACAAGGTCCCAGAATTGCCTTGAGCTGTGTAGTTGAGATTCTTGAGTAATGTCAGATGATCTCTGCATAAGACTGAACTGCTGACATTTGTTTAATTACAGTGTATTTATGAAATGGAGCAACATTCCTCATTGCTCCTGTATGCTTGTGTTACGTCTTTTGTTCAATATCTTTATTCAACTTGGATGCCTATTCATTAAAATGGTGAGAAAATGGTCTATTTTTGTAACAGTTGCACACAGACATCACAATGTACTTGTAGCTTATATAGGATTTTGGAGTACTCACCGCTTATGTTGTAGTAAAAAATGGTTGCTGAGACAAAGTGGACTTTCTGGGAAGAGGAGCCCTGCAGAAACACAGTGAGGCTGTGATTCACCAAAGAGAATGCCCTGTCACTAAGCTCAAGACTTTGCTCACAGCAGCAGGCGTTAATGTTTGAAGGTGGTGGTAGGATTATTCAGGCTGGTTTTCTGCATACCTGTAAGGAAGCAAAGTATTAACTTTTTCTGAAGCTTTTTAGAAGCTGAGAAACACTAAAAAATCCCTCTAGTTGCTCTGCAGTCCTGAAACAAGAATATAGAATCATGGAAATTCTTGCTATTTCAGGGTTTGGTTTTGGAGAATTCCATTTTCCTAAGGGTGTGGGCACTGTGTTTCTGGTATAGGAGGTATAAATGAATTTCAGCATCGTTGCAGTTGTCAATTGCTCTTCAAACCCTGTGCTGCTGGAAACTGCAAGCACACAGGAAAGATGGGGAGTGGGATGTGGAATCTGCTGTTGGGTGAGCGGCATAGTGTGGCTGTGCCTCTGTAGGAATCAAAGATCAGAAAAAGCACTGAAAGCTAATCCATAAAATGATTCATGCAATAAGAACTTATCAGGATGATGAAGTATGTGAGGTCTGTGTGGTCTGATGCAATTAATGCACTATGAATAAGCAAGGCAGATTATGGGTGTTGATATTCACAGCCATGCTACGTGGTACATGCACATCAGTGCTACTGACAGCGTGGAGGATTTGGCAATAATCAATAACTTCCAATTGTGTGGCCCTAATCATTAGCATTTAGTGAGCCTGAATGACCTTCTAAATAATGCAATTTCTGGAAAACATGCATCATAGAACTACAAGATTTGTTCTTCAGGGCCAAATGGTTGTTACAGTAAATTGCGTGTCTAGATTGACAGGTTGTGGCTACTGGCATTTTACATACCTGTACCCACCCTTCACATTCCCTACTGGGGGAATAGATTTAGTAAATCTAATACATTTAATAAATCCACTGCAGATTTTAACAGATTTGCAGTCAGACTAAAAGGAACAAACCCAAAGCCATTCCAGGCAGACCTCTGAGATACTATAATTTGAAAGTGCAGCTTCAGAGCTAGGAAAGGGCAAAGAGTTCTCCAGTAAAATACTGATTCTCCAGAGAATTGTAAAAGCAGGGTTTGGAAACTGCAGCAGCTGAGAGAGAGGTACTTTTTTCAAACAGCAATAAAGCACTTGGAGTATCCATGTAACTTTTGTGAAGAAAATCTGTCTCTGGAAGCTGCTGCACTTGTCTTTGAATGAGTTATTGTCCCTTAGCAAGCTTTAGGGTGTTGTTGAAATCCTTCCTTGCGAGGCTCAGGGGATGAAGACAACCATCTGCAATCATCCCTATGAGACCTGGCACTGGGGAACAGGCGAGCAATGACAGACGGTGTTTTCTAGGTCCAGAACTGCTGTCCTTGTTTCCTGTAATTTCCAACTTAATGAGCATCTGAGTGTCAGGTAAGTTTTAAAAAGAGATGCACTCTTAAAAACAAATAGTCTCTGCCAGCAGGGCTGCAAGCTGGGACTACTAAAAGATGATCTGATGAGGATAGTTAACTGCAAATGGGATGTGGGTTTCACTCTAATAGTTTATCAACAGGAGCTTTTTGAAAAGCTCTTAAGCGTGCTGCCAAATCCAGCTTCCAAAGCAAAGAAGGTAACGCAAGGCCAATACTTTTAACGTGAGCGGTTTCTAGTTAATTATCTATTACCTGAAAAAATCACTGCAAAGCACAAAGCGTTGTTCAAACCTTTATTCAGCTACTATGTTCCTTTGTTATAAATATCTTTTCCTCCTGAAAAGCCTCTAGCTCTCATGGTAGGCTCTATTGGATATATTCTGATACATCCAGAAGACGCTTCTGCGATTAAAAGGAAAATATAATTTCAAAAATGTTTATGTGTGCCCAGGTTAGTACTTCCTGAAAGAAGAGAGAACCTGTAATGAAACCAATAATCCCTTATATTGCTCAAACAATTATTTTGTCTGCCTTCTATTTTATTTTGAACTCCCATTTAAGCAACCCTATAAGTCTTCTAATACTGGTATCTACTCTTTGGTTGTAATGTTTCCCTGCTGCCTAGGTAAGGTAAGGAGAAAAGAAGCCTCCTGTTCCATATGTTTATTGAGGGAATTTTTTGTGTGTGCAGTTCACATAAAATTGCATCCATTCGGCTCATGATCCATAGTGCAGTTCCATTAACAAAGCAGCACTCTACCTTTTGTGTGTGCTGTTATGCCTAAAGCCCATACCTGTCATTGTGCCTCCCATAAAAACAGAAGTTTTGTGGGTGATTTAGTTCAGCTCATTTCCAGTTCTGTTCTATTTCCTTTATTTGTAGCCCAAATAACTTTTTAGAAAATGTTTGATAGAATCATTTTAATTTTCCCATTTGAGATAAAACCTGTACCAAAATTAGAATGCATTTATTTGGTAAAAGTTTTTAGTTTTATAAAATGGGAAGTTGATTTTTTTTTCCACTTTTTCACTCTATTTTCCTCCCTCCACCTTTGAGAGCTGAGATATTCTTTCCTGAAGAACACACATGGCATTATGTGCCTTTTCTGTGTAGAACCAAGGGTTCCACGTGCAGACAGGTTTTATAAAGCTTTTGATTCAACCTGAAATTGTGTATCCCTCCAAAACAAGGACAAAAAATGGCCTAGCTCGAAACTTTCTGAGACAGGAGCGCAGTTTAATAGGTGCCTCAGAATCACCAGTTCTTGGAACGCCAGGGTCCACTGTTTCCAAATGAGCTTGTTGAGTTTAAGGTGATGCTGTGTTGTTGCTTCACAAGAACATTCCTGAGGAAGCCCTCCATAATTTGCAGTATCTAGAAACTGCACATTCAAAGCACAGCATTCCATGTCGGGGACCTACCTCAGCAAGTATCCAGCAAGGATGCTCTATGGGATCGTCGAGATTTAATAAATGGGACTGAGTTCTCCATTACATTTCAATGCCTTGACCAGAGACCCCAGGGTAAGGCAAACTTGTTTGCTGTCCAGTTTACAAAAAGCCTGTCAGCGTTAGGCTGCTTACTGCCTGAGGTACTAACAGCCATGGTCTTGTGGCTTCCACATACTCCCCATCCATCTGCCTGCAACCCTCTGGCATCTCTCTGATGGCAGGGACCATCCTTCCTTCTTGTGCTTTTTGCTGTACCTGGCTTGGTGAAGTCTTGGGCCATGGAAAAACAAGAGTCATATAAATGATAGTATAAGCTGCCTCACTGAGCCTACCTGTTTGTGACTTTGTCATAAGGGAACAAAAAAAACCTCCAGGAAGATTTTCCTGCCCTTAAGTGTGGGCTGAGAATCTGCCTGAAATGTGAGAATATATGCATGGAAGCATGCAGCAGAAGGACATCTTAATGAGACTCCTTAGTGTGATGAGAGCAGTTTACCAGCCCTCATGCATCGCACATACAGTTGTTTTCTTCATATGAAACTGGAAATCGGTGACTGTTCTTTCACATCCCAGTTAGGCAGACTGCTGGCCTTGTGTTCGCTGCTGGCCGGGGAAGGTCAACAGGGACTTTCTTTATCCTTCTTACACAGCTGTATTATTCACTCTGGCATGGTGGAGAGAGTGTTTTTTTTTAGAAACAGCATCACTGGACATTTGCTAAGGCAGGTTGCCAGGTTTAATAGCTGATGGGCAGGAGAAAATCCTAAGTCCCTGTCTTCTGACCTCAAGGAACACTGAAAAATGGCAGATAACAACGCACACATGACCCGTTGGAGGTGATCAGTACTGCTTTCCATTCTCTCTGTTGCTCCCCCTCATCTTCTTTTTCTAACCTTTCCCTTCCTATTCTGTTCAGCCTGCTTGTGTATCTCTTCACCTGCCTTTCAGAATATATTTCCTGAGTTTTAGGATATATTCCCATTTCCAGGTACAAAATTACAATATTGCTGAGTGTCATCATAGATAATAATATAATAGTAGATCCCTTTGCCTGAAATGTGCTTTTAGGTATTACCTTGGTCAGTAATTTAATTGAATTGGATGGTGACAACACACTGACATTGTTAAGGTTAATGACCCAATGATTTACAAGACAAGGCACATTTACCGGCAAATGGATTTTAGTAATTGTTCTACTGAACAATGAGAATAACAATTTGTACGTTGATCCACAAAGTCCTGCAGCAAAGCCTCTGTTCTTTCTTCACCAATGACCCTGTCCATAAATTCAGTGTCGCTCAGAGAATGTTTTCTTGGCCCTGCTGTATTTTAACTGCATTGCACTGAATTTCAAATCATTTCCTTCAATATGATCTGCAGCTTTTGCTGCCCCTATGGAGCATAGTTGGGTATGGAAAAGGCAAGAGAGAGGCGGAAGATGGGAGGATACGACCTGTCCAGGGAGGGCAGTGTTTGTCTTGGCTAAGTTGATTGAAGAGTTTCTCCAGTTGGTGGTTGTATCCCTTTGACTCATGTTTAATGTCTGTTTCAATAGATTTGGATTGTTCTCTTTGCCAAAATGCTATGGGAGGCCATGCCAAACGGGATAGAAGAGTTCTTGTTTAGTCAAGGTCGTTATCCTTATGTAATAACTTCGTGATCTTACAGAACACAAAGCAAAAGTGTCTGTTTTGCTTTCGTTGCTTAGAGTTTGCCTGAAGTACTTTCTGTTAATTCTTTATCAGTTAAAACGCAGATCATATTTCCTTTCTTTTTTCCTTTTTGACAGTTTGTTTTCTTGCTTTGAAAACCCATAATCAGTTCATTCATGTTTGCTTAAATCTTTTAAATATTTTGACAAGAGTAACTTAGTAAATTTTCCGGAGCCTGGAATTTTATGAATGTTCAAGATTGCCTGAAAAAGTGCACAAGTCTTCAGCCAGAGCCTTTAAACTCCTGGATATAAATTGTCTGGATTGCTGGTTAAAGATTCTGATTGTAAGACGTGGTGTTTAACATCTTTATCAATTAATTATTACTGGTAAATGCAGTATTTAATCAGCATTGACCTGTTATCAGGCTCCATCACTGGCATCAGTTGAAGCACAGAAGTGTTTATTGAACATAGTTGTCTTTCTTACAGTGTTATTGATAATGTTATCATTTCCATAGTGGTGATAGACCAGTAGCTGTTGGGTAGATGGTCTCTGTTACAACACAGTTTATAAACTTCATTTTATTGTCCTTAGCTTTACTGACCATTGATTTCTTCAGTTGTCCTTTTGCTTCCCTTATTAATTTCCTGTCATTCCTGGCCTCTAGTGTGTTGCTGCCAACTTTCTCTCTTCACATTTGATATTTATTGGCATTTTCCCCTGTTTGTAACTACTTTCACTCCCCATCTTGCCACAATGAGATTGCTTGTGCAAGGTTTTATTGCAATTACCAGCCATGTATTCTTCATTACGCTGCATGTGATATACCCAAGTAAGATGACAAGACTTCTGACCTTCAGCACTGTATTCCACATAGCATCATGCTTAGGCCTCTGGTGGATCTTAGCAATATTTTTTTATTAAATAAATACCTCTGTTTTTATAATCAAAAATGAAAAGCAAAAAGGAAGAAGAAAATGACTTTTTTAAATTATTCTGTGCTATAAAATGACATAAGTATGAACTGAATGGAAATAACTGGGTTCTTTAAGTTTAACGAAGACTGTTGAACTGTAGTTATCCAATACAATGCTAGCAGTGGTATGTTAGTGAGTTTTTTGACAGGTACATAGGTTAGTTATTCCTCTCAGTAGGCCCACAGGAAGATATCAGGTTTGTAAAGATCAGATGGGGATTAGTTCCCTGGTTTGCTGAACTGCCATCTATAATTTCAGACAGATCACAGAGACCCTTAGAGGTATCCAAAGGGGTGGGAAGAAGGCAACAGTTTAAAATACATTTTATCCCTTGTCAAACTTACACTTTTGGGTTTAGTCCTCAGTAAAATAAAGAAGCAAATAATGGGAAATAACCTGTAGCTATTAAGAGAATAACAGAGTGATAAATAAGGACTTTGGCCTTTTAAAGAACCAGTCGTACCAGGGAGTTGAATGAAGAGTTTGAAACAAATTAAGACCTTGAAACTGAATTTACGAATTAGGAAAGGAAGATAAATGATACAAAAATAAGCTTAAAAAGAGAGAAAAGCTGTGCAAAGAACAGCTGGAAGGATATATTAACCTGTGTGTCAAGTGTTTGGCTTACTGTGTAGTAAGAGATTGGGCTATATGTAAAAATACTACACATTTCCTCATTTTCCATGGCACAGGCTTTTGCAGGAGAAATATTCAATGAAGCCACCTATAACTTCTCTGATTACATTTTAAACATTTATGTTGCTAGGCTCTACATCTAACAAACCTGAGCCTTTAAATGTACTGTGGCTTATTAAATTGTATCTTTTCCTGACAGTCTCATCAGTGGACGGGTACTGATAATATTAACATTGAATGGGACCAAACCACCATTGTGCCTGAAAATATCTGAGGCCCCAGTGCTTGTACCTTGATGGGTAGTTATTTGTGATCTCCTGTCTCCAGGACACTTCTATGCTCATTAATTTTCAGTCTTGTTTTTTTCAATTAAACAGTGTTACTGAAAAACATGGGTTAAAGGCTTTATCCAGAGGTGCAAGCAATTAGCTGCACATATGTTCATTGTTCAAATTAATTGCCTAAACTATTATAAAAAGATGTGTTATTATGTGGATGTTAGACTGAAGGTGGTTTGTGTAATGGAAAACCCGGTTTCCAAATTAAAATAAAACAATTGGGGAAACGAATTACAAACGCTATAAATGGAATGAAAGTATAAAAAGTATATAATTTAATAAACTCATAACTGATGGGCATTCAGAAACTTTTAGGAAAACAATCAGGGATGAGTTTACAGATGCTTTTCAATTCAAAGTCTTTGTCAGATCATTATAAGCACATCTTTGTCTTGCTTACAATCACAGGGAAATGAAGACTGGGCTAATTTATTTCCAGCCAGGATATTTACATTTCCAAATTTCAGGATATTTTAGTGTAGGATTAGGCATAGCTTAACAAGCTAACACAAAATGCAGCTTCCTCCCAGGGCCTGATTGTGATCAATCCTGCTGTTTTGCTGTCGTCCATCCTGGAGAGGCAAAGTCATCCCTTTGCTTCCTCTGAATTATTGCATAAAATTTTTAGCCAGTATGGACTATCTTGCGAGGATTTGATACGAAAACGTACGTAACATCATGCTTTTGCTCAACTATACTCATACTCCTTTTAGGTTCAGTAATGGTGTGTTGCTTTGTTCCTCCCTGGAGTGCTGGCATCAAAGAGAACACCACACAACCCTGGCGATTGCTTTTAGCAGGTGGGAGGCAGCAGATACAGGGCATTTGGATCTACATTTCTTTAAGGACTTTTTACAAACTGTCAGGAAGGACAAAGTGTCAAGGTCTTTACACAGTCTGAACAGGGCTGGAAATGCTTCAGTAGGTGAAGTAGAATATGAAGTAGAAGTATGAATATGAAGTAGAAGTAAAAGGCAACTATTGGCAATCACATCAAAGCAGTGCAATGCTTAAGAAAGCTATCGATGGAGAGCAAATCCCCAGGTCTCATCAGCAGAGTCTTCAGGGAGGGCAATTGCAGGGGAGATAGGAGAAGGAGCCAGAGGAGAAAGATAAGGTCAAATCTAGAAGTGCACTGAGGCAGTCCCTGAAGAAGAAAGCAGAAAGGTTAGAGAGTAGCATTACTGTTGATTGCTTAACAGGACATGTTCTGCCCATGGGATAAGTGAGGCAGAGGCACTGTAGGAAGGGTGGGATGCAGAGAAGGAAATGATGTTGACATCTTTTGTCCTTTCTCTTCAAAGAAATTGGTCAGAGCAGGTGAGCTGCATGCCGTGCATGGGCTGGAGTCTTACTGCTGGTGGTCTGTTCACTGGTAGGAAACAGGTTAGAGAAGGATGCAGAGGTATCAGGTTCTGTGCACTCTGAAATACCCAATGACCACATGTTGTTCCAGAGCGTTCAGGAATGCAGGAGAAGGTCTGGATTTTGTGTAAGCCTCACAAAACCTGAGTGCAATGTTGTTGTTGGAGTGTGGTGAGTTCTCCCTTCATATAAGCCAGCTTGATTCTTCCTGCTTCATCATTTTCTGCTTTCCCTGGCCTGTTGGCAAGCAGTGCAAAGCAAGAGATCTGCAATAGGTCAATTCTGAATTAGTGGGTTTGACAAGTGTTTTCATTTGAGAAGGCAAGCTTGCCTCATTGTGCTTTGTTTAACACATTGGTTAGAGTGACAATGCTGGATTTAACTTTAGTTATCAACACTTTCAGCCTACATTGGTCTAAGTAATTGTCCTGTTTTTACTCTGACAGCTTTAAATAATGTATTCTAGAATGAGAGTGCTTCTACAGAAATGAAGAAGCCCAAAAGGGTTATCAGCTGTTAGTAACTGTGACAAGCAGTGTGAGCCAGATGTATGGATAAATTGCTGTTGCTCCAGAGGTTATTCCTATTAGCTAGAGACATACAAGAAACACTAACAAGGCATTAATACAGTACAGCTACTAAAAAAACTCATCTGTCCTATCCAAGCTCAGGACTAAAGGCACATTCCAGCGTTTTCTTGGTGCTGCACTGACAGGTAGCGATAGACCTTTAAATAAAACAAAAACTCTATCAGGCTGTTGGAAAGAGTCAGGCAACTGTGAGGATTTAAAAGCTTAATCTTTAAGAAAAGAAACAAACACATGTATCTGAGATCTAAACACTATTAGGAATGGTGCTTCTGGATTCCTCTTTGCACAGAATCAGATGATGTTGTGCAGATGGGATCTTGGCAAAGTAGGGAATTTCTGATAGAATTTTCTGTTCAGAAAAAGAGGTTTGGGTTGGAGGTTTTTACTTCAGTAAGTGTTCCTGGGATCAAAACAAAGCAATTGTTTAAACATGGAGTGTTCAGTTTTCTCTCCATCTGGAAAACGGCACTGGAAGTACTGAGAAATGGAGCTCAATAGCTGAACACTTTCAGTGTTTTTAAATAACAGAATCAAGTTCCTGCTGTGGTGAGACTGGACTTCCATGGACTTCAGACTATTCATGTCATTCAGTGGGTTACTTAACTTGTGCCAATGCAGTTTTCAAGGAAAAATTTAGGAGAGGTTGGCTCACACATAGCCTAGTTCATCTATAAAAAAAACACTGTAGAAATATCTTTAGCAGCAGAAACATGCTACTCTGGAGTCACGCAGAGGAATTGTAATTGCTTGTGCAGAAAAGATGGGAATCTTTTGCATCATTTTATAGGAGAAGCTGTGTAGAACTTTGTTTACCTTACTGGGGTTTGTGCTTGTTACTCAGCATCGTAGGAACCACTTCCAGCGGTGCTCAGTGGGAGCAAGCAAACAAGGGAGGGGAGTGCACATTTTCCATGCCAGATGTAA
Organism: Nestor notabilis; assembly: GCF_000696875.1. Lineage (NCBI taxonomy): Eukaryota > Metazoa > Chordata > Aves > Psittaciformes > Psittacidae > Nestor > Nestor notabilis. Next base: position 34,406 of record NW_009935210.1, on the reverse strand, counting down.
TGATGGAAGTTAAATATTGATGGGCTAATTTCAAATGGGGGTTGTGTGTGATAATAAGAGGAAAGCTGAAGGAATGATTGCTGCAGGCTGCTCAGTTCTTCCAAAGGGAACTGTGTTTTGAGGTTTGAAAAGCCCTATGAAGGAGAAGAGGGCAGTGCTGTATTAACAGCAGACACAGAAGCTGGGAACTTCATGAGGGTTTGTGGTGGGTGCACAGGTTGAGAAGGAAAGGAGAAAGAGGAGATGATGCAAACATGATAACAACTCCAGCTGTACAAGCAAAAGGGAAAATCATCCTGAAATGTGGAAAAATACTGAATAGCCATATGGGTAGAGAGGGTGGGACTGCCCTTTTTGGGAGGCGAGCTGTAGTTTTAGCCAATTGTCTAACTAGTCCCCTACTATAACAAAAAAATCTCCACATCAGCTCATATACTCACCTCCCAGAAGAGAAAACCTATTTAGTCTGATTGTTGCTTGAGTCCTACTTTGCAGCAATTAGAATACAAAGCTCTTCTCCTGCTGTAAATTGGCTGCCTGTCTGATACTCTTTGCAACAAATGAACCTTTTAAATGTAATTGTATGATTATTTTGACATCTTTGTAAATGGCTGTAGGTGGAGTCCTGGGGAGACAGAGGGCTTGGAAAGAATCAGAGCTGATGCATCTGTTGCCTGGTGCATGAGGTAGTCCTAGACTGCAGAAGAATAAAAATTGCAAATGGTGAAAATAACATCAGCAGCCATCATAATCTTATTTTCTTCCTTTGTTCTTTCTTTTAAACTTGAAGTAAAAATGTAGAAGGCAGTAAAAGCTTTGCTTTAGGGAGGAAGACCCACTGCTGGATGGGGCTGCTCAGCAGCATTGCCTCATCTGGGAACCTGAGCAGCTCCCAGCCCCGCACGTGCTTTGGTGAAGATGCCTGGAAAGCTGAAAGTGCAGTGGTTTTGAACACACATTCTCCAAACATGAGGCCTTTCCACTGACAATGGGCTATCCACCTGCTCAGACTGTGGTGGCTGGTAAGGGAACCTTCCCCTTCAAATCAGAGCCTCTATGCTGAAGAGGTCAACCAGCAAAGACCAGGAAAGTAAAGAGAAATGCCAAACCAATGCTTGCTCACACAATAAAATGGGGGCTGACAGAAATGAAATGTGCTTACCAAGACTTAAAACATATTTCTTTTCTGCATTTTTAATATGTGACGTGTGTTGTAACATTTCAGAATGCAAGGCTTGAGCTTGTTTGTTGCATACTGCCAAGATGGGTCTATTTCAGTATGTTTTCTGGCAAACACAAAAAACTCGGGTCAGGTATTGGGGTCAGTGCTGATTTTAAATGGCTGTCATGGGGAACCTGGTATTTAAAATGGGGAAGGAGTGTGAGCAGGTCAGCTGCAACCTGCTTCCTTCTTGGAAGCTGTTGGTGTTTATTCATGAGGAGAGTAGCGTTTCTAGGAGGCACAGGATATAAATATTTAGCACTGTCAGTGGAGAAGGAAAATATTGTTGGAACAATGTCTTCATTTGTCAGAGGAAAAATAGGGACTAATTTTTTTTGAGAGGGATCACAATTAACTGCTCCCTATGAAATGTTTCTCTAAAGATTTTGGGCAGACGGATGCTCTCGCAGCAAAAGGAGTGAATGCCAATCGAGAGGAACACGGATCCATTTGTAAAACCAGAGAAATCACTCTGTCAGGCAGGATATAGGTGCACAAATTAAGCAGGTATCAGAATTATATTGTTTTTCAACAACAACTGTTTCTCAAGAGTAGACTAAGGACAGGAATAGCTAAAGATCTCAGCAGACTGTAAGTTCAGTCTGACAGCACACAACTACAGTAGTAGTCACCTGCTAATAATAATGACAGGCAGTTTTGCCCCACTGCCCTGCAAAATTCCCTTCCCTCCTGTTACTGTAGAATTTCAGCCTGCAATTCTTCTGCACAGAATCCCTGAACCATCCATGCGATGGAATGGGAATGGCAGTGGGGCTCTGCACAGAAGGAGCTTCTTGACCCGCAAAGACTTAAGAATTACCTTATTCCAAAGTAAATGCCAAGATGGACTCCTCCATGTGAAGCCCACAATTGCTAAAAAATTCTCTGTTGTAAGGCTAAATGATCTCTTGGTAGCACAGGCTCCTCTCTGTGAGTCTGTGGAAGGAAATGGAATTGGACTTTAAAGCCTAATCAATTAAAAATATCCCTCAAAACATTTTTAATTCAAGAGCTTGATATAGAGTAACACAAATTTTGATCAAAAGCATTTGCTTTCTTTCAAAATTCTCCATTTCACTTTGGAAGATGAAAAGTATGTGCTCAAGAAACGTTCTGTACTTAGTATTCTTGGCCATGGTTTTTTGCTTTTGACGTTTGGAAGTAAAGTTGAAAGTTGCTGATGAAAATTTCAGTTATTGCCCTCTAACTTTTGACAGCATTTTCCATAGACCCTGCTATGCCCATACTATTTTCTATGCAGCCCATTCTTTGAAATTCAGTCACTTTTGCTTTTTCCCTCATAAACATGTATGAGTCAATGTCTGGCCTTTGGTAAAATAAGAATAAGGCCTATTCCCGGCTTAAATCTTCCTAACATCCAAATTTCTTGCTAAGCCTCTACTGCTGCTGAATTTAATCTACTGTGAATTATCAGAGTTCAGCTCCTAGTATAAAGCATGTCTGACCTCTGGCTGTGCAGTTTTCTTTATTATCGTTTTCGTGTATTTGTTCATAGACATTTTATTGTCCAAAAATTCTTGGCGACTGCATCAGAATCTCTCATCTTCTGAGTACTGGTCGCTGGCAATTGAAAAGTCTGAATAGCTTATTACTTTGACACTAAAAAAAGGGAAAAAGTTTCTTTTTAATCCATATTATTTTCCTCATTATTATTTTTTCTTCTTCCTGGAAAATCCTGGAGCTGTAAAACAGTTTCAGAAATGGGTTGAAAGTTTGTGTTCTTGCATTGTCCTTTCTCTAACCTCTGCTGAGCTGCTGTTTTGTAACTTTTAACAAGTACAGTAAATGACAAATGATCTCCCTCGAGGTTTATTCATTCCTATTCTCATACACCACCATTTAACTTGATTGATTTCACACAGGCTCCAGCTCCTGGAAATGGTCTCCAATGGACTCCTCAAGGAAAACAGTCACCCCATAGGATTTTTTTAGGGCCACAGTTCACAACACAGGCTTCATGCACCCGGGCTTCAGGCACAGGTTAAGTAGGCAGTTGCTTAAGGTGGGGACCTGCCCTGGAAGTAAAATACAAAGCAAGCGGTGGCTGTGGCCATGCGTTTTTATGCTCAGCCCAGTTTCTGTGCCTGTCTTTGCCTTGTCTCTGCTTGGTGAGTGCAGATCTCCCCTCTTGCAGCCCCTTTCTCAGATGCCTCCTTACTCCATCTCCTCTGCAGCAGAGCCATCCATTTGAGGATCGTTTCTACTGACGCAACTATGGTAACACAAAGAGTTGGGAATAATGGAGCAGGAAGTGGATTTTCCATGGGAAGGTGTACAGTGGGCTATTCATATGGCAATTTTCCGTCAAAACCAGACTTCATCAGACTCCCAGATCAATGATGTCTCCATCATTCCTGCAGTAGATCTGCCCTTCTTGCTTTCCTGAGAAGCAGAGCGGTCCCACTGCAGCTCTTGTCTGTCCCCAGGGAGCTGGAACTGCCTCTGCTTAAGATGATGGTGGTAAAACTTCCCACAGGAGGTATAAAAAAGGGTTGAATTAGATGGGAACTCTTTTGTAGTTGTAATGTCCTGGCCCATAACAGCAGAATGTTTTATGGACACTGCTTATGTGGGTTGTATGGCTGTAGGTTAAGATGGTGCTTTTTAAAGGCAGGTAAGCTGTGGACATCCATCTGTTTATGGACTGATGTGCTGGTTTGAAAAGCACTTACATCTTCAATGGGATACAGTAAGCAAATGTGAGGTTTCTATCTCAGGGCTATATTGTTCAATACTCTCTCTGTGACTGCTTGTTCTGCCGCTTCTTAGCCCCACTGCCTGTAGTATTTCTGCAGTCACCCTGAGTGCTTTCAGGGGAGGATGTGGAGGAGCTGCTGAAAGGGGAATGTTTGCTTTGGAAGAAACATTTATTTCCAAAATAAGTTTCCCTCCCAGATTTGAGGACTCCTAAATAACTATTTTCTTTGAGATGGATTTTTTTC
>NW_009935210.1:28116-30190 GCF_000696875.1 Nestor notabilis | reverse complement strand
CTGCTTGAAGCCATTTTCAGTGAAAGAAAGAGACAGGCTTTTCAGGTCTAAGAATATTGCCTTGGAAATTGGTTCATTTGCAGTTAGACCTAAAGAGATTATTTTGATTTTTCAGTCCCTCATTCTGGGGGGAATATCTCTCCTTCATGGAGATGGAGCTGCTGTGGCTTATTGTGCCACTGCCATGAGCCACTACCCACCTCTGTATGGAAGTCTTTAGCTTTTGAGACCAATCCAACCTAAACTTTGGAGCTTGGATTTGAGGTGAACATCCTAGCATGAGGTTAATCCCTGTCTCCAGACAGCTTTCAGCCCTGACTCTCTTTGTAGTAGTCACAATTTCCCTGGTGCACTGTGGGTGTGAGTGCAGGACATCTGCCAACAGTAATGCCACAACCATCTCCCTGCCTTTCCAAACATAAATCCTTCTCTTTTTGGCACTAAGAGGGAAAAAACTTAAAAAGAGAGACAGGAAAACAGAAACCAGGTTCCTAAAAGGTCTTTCAGCAAGTAACAAAGCTTCAGTGAGGTCTTTTTAGTGCAAGCTGGAAACCACTTTGAAAACACTTCATTAAGCACCGCTATTATCTCTGAATGCAGGGATTGTTGTGGAGACTGGTGGTGAGAACTGGCCAAGGAGGGACTATCCTTCACCATGTCTCACCCCTTATTCTTGACAGGCAGCAGGCTCCTGGATAATCCATGGCCTTGGGGGATGTACAAGACTGTTGGGATGTTCCAGAAGCTTTGGAAAGCTGTGCAAATGAGCAGTGCCCTTCCACGCCTTCCTGAGTATGTGACATAAAATACAGATATATAATCTCGTAATGTGTAGAACTGTATTGAATTACTGTAAACTGTGACCACTGTTTCAATGCTTATCCTTTAAAAGAAGTTCAGAGAGCACTTGGTGCCTTAGAAACCTCACCTTGTTTAGTAGACTGTGTCTGATTTCACAGCAGAGAATAGAAGAAGTCAGCGAAGTTTGCATTGGAAATAAGATTCAGTTTTAACAACTATGAGTGTAATTAATAATTGAAACAGCTTAAAGGAAGAAGTGGCAGATTTACCACCAGTGGAGTGTTTAAATCAATGGGAGATGTCTCCTAAAGCCAAATTCCAGTCGTTGCTCTGTTAGAGAGCAAATCAGAAGAAAAACCTCAAAACATTAAGTATCTCTTTTGTCCTTGATTTTTTTCTCAGGCCTATAAACATCTTCTGGAGGACTCTGAAAACTTTCTGTAAAACCAAATATTGTAAAATATTATAGTTCTGAGCTAAAGCCAAAGATTTCAGAGTTTCAAAAGCATTTTCTTGACTTCTCTGCATCTTTGTATATTTCCCCTTTACATGAAATTCTTTTTGTAATTCAATCTTTTATATTGTTCTTTTGTGCCCTTTCTACACTGTAATCATTTCTTCATCTTAATTCTCTAGCTGCTATGTGATGTTCCAATACTTGTGTTTTTCTTTGATTTATCTGTTAGTATTGTTTTAACTCTTCACTTTCTGTGCTTGCCAGTATTTTTCAGTAAATATATATAATAAAGAGAGTAAACTGCATGTTCTCACATAACAAGATTCATTGTTAAGTACTGAATGAATTACAATTGCACTTAGAGCTGTAAAGAACAACTGAGTTCATCTGCACAGTCTAACTTGGTTTAACTTGGTAACTTCTTCCTGAAATAGCCCCTTTCCACTCTGCTGCATCAGAATTCGAGAGGGAATTACTTGGGTCAGTTTAGACAAGGCTGATGGTAGCACACTAGTAGCAGGGCTTTGATTTTGCATTTCAGAATTCACTCTCCAAATGCATTCAGAAAATATGATGATGATATCGGAAGCTTATTACTTGGAAAAGCCAATGAAGTGTTTGATTTTCAGCTGCTGGACTTGATCTGTGAGTTGCAGCAGGGCTAAACCCCTTATTCCTGAGAAGGTTTCTGAGAAACTCAATTTGACTGAATTTTCTGATCAGAGGAGGGTTTGCAGTGGGAAGCAGCCTTCCTTGCAGGTCCTCAGTAGCTACAAAGGATCTGTAATTGTGGGGTACTTGCTGCAGTTCTCAGCA
>NW_009935210.1:23104-28085 GCF_000696875.1 Nestor notabilis | reverse complement strand
TCCCTACAGGTAATCACATACTTTCATCATGTGTCTTACTGATCACACTGATAGTTAGCAGCTATCCAACTGACTTGACAGCCACAGTGTACGTTAAGTAGCCTGCATGGATCTAGGTGTATTCCTTCCCTAATTGTCTTCCCAGAACAGTCTCATTGCTTTCTGTACCAGTTGGGAGCAAGGAGCAGGCCAAGAGGGAAACACTGTTCCTGCTAGACTTGCTCTCAGCTCTGTGCTTCCTTGTTTGGAATAGGTTGCCCCCATGGTGCCCCACAGTCTTAGCCCTTTGCGAAACACTCTTGCTGGGGACTCCTAACAACATGTTCAATTTGCACAGGCCGGGTGAAGCTCTAATGCAGAATCAAACCTGCTTGAACTCTAGTCAGAGAAGCCTGCAAAGGAGTAACATACAAAACGTGAGGGCTACTCAAGATATAGTTGAATTCCTAGATGAGAAATCGAATGACAGCATCAGATATTAGCCTACACATCTCTGAAAGTCTGCTCACCGTATCTTTTATTGGTAGATTTGCCAGCTCAGAAAACTCTCCTAAAATGCCAGTTGCAGTTGTGACAAGCAATCTCCCTGTCCTCAAGAGCAGCTCCCAAAACACTGCTGTATCAGCTTCACGCTAATTGCTTTACTGATGCTTGCTTAGGCTAATGAATACTAAATATTGCAGAACATTCCTGTTGCAGTCGGAAGATTGCTTTGAAAACTGTGCTTTGGAAATGGAGTGCAGCACCTACCTGCCTTGCCTGCGGGAACAGAGCACTAGCTGTACTCAAGTGAGATCAGGAGGTATCTGGGGCTCCCCATGTCCTACCAAGGTATAGGTCACAGTAGCAGGAGAATTGTATAAACCCTAAAACGTATCATGGGAACTAGTGACGTTGCACTCCATTGGAAATCCATGAAAAGGAGTGCTGGGGACATGAGGAAAGTAGGCTCAGGGCTCCCCCAAAGGAATCTGCACTGACCAGCATCTCTGTGGCCAGCATGGCAATAAGGAAGCAAATGGCCCCTGATACAGAGGGCCACTTTATTAGCTAATTATCAGCTGCTTATTTATCAGCTGTTTGGGGATCACACTCAGCTCACTTGTGGCCATTGTTTTATTGTGACAAACAGTCTTATGCTCAGCTCCTGCAGGGTCAGGGAGCTCTTTTCAGAGTACTAGCCATTTCATTTAGGTGCTTGAAAGAGGACCTAAGTTCTCCTAACAGTATGGGTTATCCGTATTCAAACAGCACCTCTTTGAATTGATAGTCCTTTTTTCACTTTCCCACTGCAGGGCTCCCTTTTTCTTGGAGCCTTTTTTCCTAGTTTGCTTTTCCAGGACTTGCTTTTTATGCGTGGAAGAGTTGCGTAGCAGAGGCTGGTTTATAAGTGGCTGTGGTCTCTGTCTCTTCAGTAGCTGAGTATTCCTGAGCTTCATTCTTACTATTGCAGGGGGTTAAAGTAAGCTTTGAGCAGTTGCTTTTGCTTAGGAAACAGAGAATACTATGTTACTTTTGGTAACAGTAAGCACACTTCAGTTTTCCTCTCTAATCCCATCATCTTCTTGCAGCTATTCCCTGTGTACAGAGACTGCCTGTTCCTTAGTGTAGTAGGTGACCTTGGACCTGTGTGTCTGCTCCCAATAATGCACCTTCGCTTTGCTTGCTTAGTGTGAATTACCTTGGAATAACTGGGCTGACAGTTGCTTGGCAGTGAAAGTGCCTGTTGCTGCAGGACTTCTTTTCTAAACTCTGACAGCATCAGAGCTGCAGTGCCCACCCCAGTGCAGCCACATGAGTCAGCTATTACTGAATTACTTCCTGTAGGTAAAACATGTGAATGCTCTGTGCATTGCGTTGGTCAGGCCAGTGAAAATAGCTGCAGAAGTATGTGCTAGCCTTGTCCATCTCTCTCTAGGTGTGCTCTTCCCATGCGTTCATTCCAGAGAGACTTCTGGAAGTGCTGGATGTTAGGTCAGGGCATATATCCCAGAGAGTTGCTTCTGGCTCAGCATACAAAGGTCAAAGCAGCTCTGAGCACTTCTGAACAACCTAATCAATGTGTGATGAACCTGTATGGAAAGCATTTTGCATTTAATTGATGGGCAGGTTCTGGCAGTCGCACTTGCCTCTAATTGTAATGTCTTTTCTAAGTTAATTTTCATTGTTTAAAAAATGATTTTAAATTTTAAATTCCTGGAAATGTTTGTTTGCAGAAATTTCCTTCCAATATGTATTATCCCAGCTGCATTTGTATATCTTCTGGTTGGTTACAGAGATGGGTAACCATTGCTGAAAGTGGGGACTTAGACACATATACAGCAGGGCAGAATGGAGAGATGGCTCAGGACAACAGAGGGTCCTGCTGTATAGTCCCAGCAAATGTCCCAGAATGAGTCAAATGAGGCCTCCTTCTCTGCTGTGTTTAAATACAACTTGCAATATTTCCCCACCATTTTCAGGCATTATTAGCAGTTGCTGTATGAAGTATTAAACAGGCGCTCTCCATTTATCCACATTAATGATTCAGTGCAAACTCCTGCCTTCCCATTAATATCCACTAACCTCGTTCAGTGATAAAACTTGATTTAGTCTCCAAATTACCTCAGTACAAAATTTCTTGGAGCAGCACTGCCTAATAGTTCAGGGCTACAGGAGCTGTTGTGATAGCCAAGTAACAACAGTGGCAGCATCTCTTTCTGAGACTAGGTAGAAAAAAGAATCAATCCAGCACATAAAGAGAGACACAAATAAATTGCTAAACAGTATAATCCAATGATCCCATACATCTCAGAAATGAGTGCCTCAAAAATCAATAAAAATTGAAATTGAAAAGGGAAGGACTGTAGTTGCCTAGATGCAGGTATGTCAAAGAAGTTTCAGGTGAAGGAGCTAGTTGGTCGAGTGCCAGGCGCTGGGAATGGGAAGCGAGGTTGGCTCTGGATAAGAGGGACCGTGCTACTAGGGCATAATACAGCAAGGAAAAGGTGATGCCATCCTCACTGGTGGGGGTGATGGGGAGAATGGGAGGGGAAATAATGTTTCCTAGGATTTGAGAGACTCCCACATGATTGCTTTTGCATCTTCACAGCTTTATTCCATGTGGAAACGGAGCAGACTGCTCAGTGCCCAGGCTTTGCTTGAGTGGGAGGGTGAGGTGTTGGGTTTGGGGCATCAATGGCTACAAAACCTCGTGCTTGGGCTCTGTTTGTAGTGTCGTGCGTCCCTACGCTCCAGTGTTGGACACCCCTTTGCTGTACCTGCACTGGAGATTCTGTGGGGTGCTCAGGCTTGGTGTGTGCTCTAGATGGGGTAGATTGTGCTGGAGGTCACTGCCCTGTGGTTTGTTGTGAAAGAGCCTGGTTTTCCTCGTTTGCACAATACACTGGCGCATCTCCCCAAAGACAGGTTTGAAGCTAATAGAATGTGAATTTTGATGCTTTGATTGTTCTTCCCTCCACTTTCTTGTGGGTTGGTGGGTGCAGGTGCTGAATGGTGGATGCTCAGGGCCCATCAAACTTTAATTTCTGTTCTGGTTTTGCATTTTTTAAAAACATGCCATTAAAATCCCACTCTTCCCACAGCCCATGAGCAGACCCAAGCTGCGCTGCTCGCTAGCTCAGATCTGTTTTCTACCCTGCATGCTGTCCTTATTGCTCCCTTTGGAGTCTGCTGGCAGCAGATCAAGCATGGCTTGTCCTTCTTGGTTTGTAGCAGCCTGCTGTCTCCAAAGGTTTGTGAGAACAGCAGGGCCATTGCCTCACTCTGGTAGCAGTTCCTCTATGTATCTTGTTAGAGCTGCATGCATTTTAAAACAAACATGGAGGGGAAAAAAGAAGGAAGGAAAAAGAGAGGTAAAAAGGCAGAAATAAGTAGAGGAAAAAGGCAAGGTAGACACCTGGCAAGGGAATGAAGAACCGAATAATCCAGAGAGTGACTTGGACAGTCTGAGCCCAGCGATCCTGTTGAATTGAGTCTGCTGTCTCCCAAATGGTATAATTTAAAATCATTTGCTGCAGTTTTAGGCAAGAATTATTAAATGAATATTTATCAGTCATTAAATTCCGTGAAACTGCTTCTTCATTCTGGGCTGAATGAGGAAATTTAGCTGTGGCATATTCAGCATGTTAATGTCTCCGTGTGAGAGGGTTTCTTCCCTGCCAGAGCCATGGGATGCTCCCAGCTCTGGTAACGGTGGCAGTCATTTGGATGCCCTTTGGTGCTGGCCACTGGCAGCTTTTAGAACTGGTACAAGCAATGAATGATTACACTGATGAGATGGCAGCCCAACCTCAACTCCAGATCCCTCCCTACCTGCACTGAAACCTGCTTTCCTTCTTCCCTTTCCATGTACCCGAGGCCCGTGTTTATCTTGCCTTGCTCCTGGTACATTCAGCTCCCAGTCTTGATTCTTGTAGCAGGAAAAACACTTTGCCCAGCTCCCGAGTCATGCAGAAGCTGAAATATTTGAGGGGGGGCGGCGGCGAATCTGCAGATATCTTAATGGTGGGTGTATTTTTGCTGCCAAGACACCAAAGACATTGCTCATGAAGGAAAGAATGTTAATGGTTGGTTGGAAAATAATCACTTTAGAAGAATAATATCTCTCTGGTTTGACCTATACCCTGTGTATTTGTGCCATCTCACACCACCTGTGCTCTCTCCAGATGTAGGAGGCAACAGGTCACTTGTGGGGAGTACAGGCTGTGGCCCAGTGCATACCCATATCCTCATGGGGACCAGCTGCCCACCCAAAGCTCTCTGAACTCTCCAAATGCAACTTCTGGTGCTTTCTTGGCCCTGGAGAAACATATGAGAAGCCTGAGCTGTTTAGAAGACAGTATTGATTGACTAGTGCCAACTTAACCAAATTCATCCCCTTCCCAGAGCTGCTGCAGTCCTCTAATTCTTTTTGTGAATAACTTCTCCTTTTCCCATATGTAACAGCAAATACGGGGAGAAAGGAAACTTTGAATGAATT
>NW_009935210.1:2650-23073 GCF_000696875.1 Nestor notabilis | reverse complement strand
TTTCCCTCTCCAGGCTCTGGCAATTGTGGATAAGCAGCAAATAGTAGTTAAATTCCAGGTGTGTATATAGTGAAATCCTGGATCAGGTGCCTGGCCCTGTGCTTGGATTATGTGCCTGCAACAATCATCATTGAAAATAAGAAGGAAGAAATCTATTTTTTCATGTATGTATTTTATTTGTGAGGATGATTTGTGGCAGGGGATATGGGAACATTTGTCAGAGAGTATGCAGAAAGCAGCTCCTTCCTGCTTACGCTTGGAAGGATGAGTCCATGTGAAAAGTGCTCCCAGGGCTGTCGCTGCTCTGTGCTTGCAGAGCTGGGGTGGGAGGCCCTGGGAGCCTGGCTGGCCACAGGGTCACACACTGCCTGCAACACAGATCCTGCTTCCGAGTGCTTTGTCCTCTGTGTGACACATCCATCACGTCCTTGTGCTCATCAAACCTGGCATGCTTGATAAGTGAGGTGGCTCAGTGTTTGCTGCTCCTATGGAGTACAAGAAGAGAAATACAAGAAGGTCCCTGATGCTCCACTGGTGACTTTGATGTCACAGAAAAGGCTTTTGGGTAGAAAACAAACTCCAGTGAGATGTGCAGATCTAGTAGAAGCTGGGGAAGAGCTTTCCAGATACTTGGGACCCTGGTAGAATTTGTGACATTGCCTAGGTTGTGGCTAAAAGCATTCCTGAGGCAATTGTTTCAGAGCTCGCCCGCAGCAGTACAGATTGTTGGCTATCTCAAAAGGTCGTGGGTTGGTGTATTTATGTTCTTGCTGTTGAATAATAGCCAGGAGAAGGAATAAGGCTCAAAACTTTCTGGCATATGTTAATTATGTGTGCCTGTGAATTTTACCTTGGAGTGATGAGTTTTCACTAGCCTAGTATTCCTGGAGAGGGTGTTTTCGTGAAGAACCATTACTATCATAGTAGTTCTGTAGGTTATAAAAGTTAGAACGCTTATAATAGTCTTTTTAAACCAAATAAGTCTCTTTTATTTGTGTTTCACTGAGAGTCTTTCTTTTTTTCTTTCTTTTCCTTATCAGCCCTTCTTTTTAATGATATATGGAGAGAATAAACCAGAAGGAAACCACTAAGCCCATGCAGGGAAAAAAATTAACACATTCTCTTGCTCTCAGGTCTAAAAAATAATGAATCATTAAACCTTGAAGTCATATTGACATTACCAAGTGGATTTGAAATCAGCTTGGGCTTGAGAAGCTATAGAAAACCTGCCAAGTGACTAAAACAGATACTGATGGTGATATAAGAAAATGGAAACATCTATTAAACAGACACAGGTTTCCATTTCCTAAAAGATATTGGTTGGAGTAGTGCAGCACTTCTCCTTGCACATGTGTGCTGTGGGGGGACAGCCACAGGCAAAGCCTAGTTAACTGAAAACATCACAATCAGTAAAAGGCACCGTGTTTTCCATTTACTCCTGGTTTTAAAGGGTTTATTTTGTTGCAGCAGCAGAAGCCATTGGTTCAATATCAATTAACTTTCTGGGTGGGGAGAAGGATACAGAATACTGGGTTTTGAGGTGTGATGAAGTCTGTAACAATACTAAGCTTACTGAAGTGCTCTTTGGTACAACATGGGGCACTGGCTAATCCTGTGTTCAGTAAACAGGCAAAGCAGAGATCTGTTTTGATATCGTGCTTTCTAGCCAGCAACAAGGAAGGGGTTGTTTTCCATTTAATCCTTTCTCTTGTCAAGTTGCTGAACACCAGCATTTCTCAGTTAGTGGCTGAAGTGAAGCTCAGCCTCTGACACAAGGGTATCCTATTCATCAGAAGGGGTGCTTCAAGCCAAAGGAGGGATGTCATATCTGTGTTTTTTGTGTAGATAAGGTGGAACCATTATTATCTGTCTTGAGCATCACTGTACTTGATGCGGTTCATGTCTGGTGTTTGGTGCTGTTCAATGCTGATGCATACACTTCTCTGTGGCCCTTCAGCTTTGGGAGTGTCCTGTGGCCAAGTTTGAGGGAAGCTGGCCTCAGTGCCTGCTAAACAGGTATCTCTGTGTTGTTGTTCTGCACTGTGGTGTGGTTTTAGTAAAAGCACTATAAACCCTTCATGTGGGGGATGCATTCATGTGAGATTCTGTGCATCTCTCTGGGGCTGGATCTGCTGGGGGACGTCTCCATTGATGTGCTTTTCGTGCTCAGACCCCTGTGATAGGTTTGCCTGGGTGCAAGCTCCTCCAGAGAGCACATTAAACATAACTGCTCTGCTGGCTGCAGCTGTTACGGCTTTCTTGTGACAGCCAACAGCTCTTCATGTGAGATAGCCTATTTTGACCTTCTCCTTTTGGAAGCTGATTGCCAGTTTAGTTGTCCTTTTCTGCCCATTTGAGGTGGTAATGTGAGAAATGAGAACTGACAGTGCATTTTAAGTGCAAGCCCTGACAGAAACTGGGTACCTACACATCCTTGTGGAACAGTTCCAGCTCGGAGCGGGACGAGGAGCGTTGCTGTAATACTGACCTGGCTCTCAGGCTCCGCTTTTCAGAGGAAAATATACTGCACTGGAAAGTTAAGTCAGCAAATCTTCTCATGACCCAAATTCTAAAGGGAAAACCTGAGGCAAATGATTGCTGGGAAAAGAGGTTCATCAAAGGCAGAGAAATACAATATTCCGTGTCTCTTTCTCTGTAAGAAAAGCTATGTAAAATATAATAGAAGAAACATTTTGCTGATTCTGATCTCTGGGCAGTGGAGTGTTAGCTGCCAGGCTCCAGCTCTTGTTGTGCTGAAAGAATATTCCCCTGGGTAAAGCAGTAAATGATCCCTTTTCAGAGGAAAGTGCTGCCTGGCCATATTCTGCTGGATCCAGGACTCCAGGTGCTGAAGCATGTTAAAAGGTATTACAAATACATTAAATACCTTCCCTTTGTGCTTTTTTTTCTCCACTTAACTACAATGGCCATTGCAGAGATGCTATGTGATAATGAGTGGACGGAGAAGTGGGAGAGGGTATATATGTGTATTTTCTTTTTTCCTCTTGGCATTTAAAATCAGCTCCACTTGTGAAATGGATTGACTAGGGGAAAAAAATACAAGCAATACCCTCGTAACTTATGAGCACAAGGTGTAATCTGGTTTTAGGAAACATCTCTTGCTGAAAGACCTTTGCTGATGGCAGCTAAAACGTCTTCCCACTGACCTAGGTGGAATTTCTTTTCTGATCTCTGCTGGCTACTATTCCAATTATCAGTCATTGTTTTCCTTTCTTTATATTGTGCTATTTCTTTGTATTGTGCTAATTTTCTTCACAGTAGCTGGTCTAGGGCTGTGTTCCGGATTTGTGCTGGAAAGAGCGTTGGAATTCGGGGATGTTTTAGTTATTGCTGAATAGAGCTTACACAGACTTGGATCCTTTTCTGCCTCTCACCCCATCAGCAAGGAGGCAGGGGGTGCACAAGGAGCTGGGGGAGACACAGCCAGGACAGCTGATCCTAACTGGCCTCAGGGCTGTTCCAGACCATAAGACGTCATTATCAGCAATAAAAACTGGGGAAGAAGAAGGAAGTTCAGAGTTGATGGTGTTTGTCTTCCAAGTCACCATTAGGTGTGGTGGAGCCTTGCTTTCCTGCAGGTGGCTGAACACCTTCCTGCCCATGGGAACTGGTGAATGAGTTCCTTGTGTTGCTTTGCTTTTGCACACAGCTTTTGCTTTATCCATTGAACTATCTTTATCTCAACCCATGAGTTTTCTCACTTTTACCATTCTGATTCTCTCCCCCATCCAACCAAGGGGAAGTGAGCAAGAGGCTGTGTGTGGCTCAGTTGCTGGCTGGGGTTAAACCACAACAATCATGAAGGCAGTATCAGACTATGAGCCACAGACATAGAATCATAGAATGGTTTGGGGTGGAAAGGACCTTAAGATCGTCTAGTTCCAACCCCCAGCCATGGGCACGGACTCCTCACAGTAGTCCATGTTGCCCAAGGCTCTGTCCAACCTGCCTTTGAGCAGTGCCAGGGATGGAACATTTACCACTTTCTTGGGCAACCTGTTCCAGTGCCTCACCATCCTCAAACCCACATACTCACTTTTGGGTAAATCTTAAGACATTAAAATTATTTTAATTACACCCCCCCCCTTTTGAAGCAAAAAGCAGGTGTTTTCCTTTGGGAGAGCACACAGCATTTTTGTACCTCCTAAAATGTTTTCTTTTTTTGATTAAATGATACAGAAATGGAACTTTTCTTGCTGAAAACTGTTTCTCTCAGTAATGCTGCTCTGTTGTGTTTGTGCAGTACTTACGACTGACCACGGGGGTTTATGAGGGCATCCTCTGGAACTGCTTTCTCACCTTCGGTTATGCTTGCACTAAAAACAGAGGAGGATGAAGGACATAAGCATTTAGCATGTTTTTCCTTGTAACTTTGCAAGATTTATTGATTTCCTACAAAACTAGTCTTTGATCATTATCTTCCTAAAGCAATTGAATTTGTTTTATTCCAGCTTGGGAATATGGTTTAAATTTACTTGTCTTTCTCATGTACAGTGCGTGTCTTCTGGCGCATGCTTTCAAGTTTTAAAGTTTGATTTATTGTAATTTATTACCTAGAAGGTGTTCTTAAATTACTGCTTCAATAAGATAATCTACTAAAAACTTTGAGGTTTTATCACATCACACCTATATTTGACAGCAAATTGATCTGGCGGTATTATTACATGTTTTTGACAGGCTTATTTGAAATCCTGAAATCCCAGTTCCCTCTTTGTTTCATTACTGTTAACATCACTGGCATAGTCTTGTGATCAATTATCCACTTAGGAAGACCCAAACATCTGCCAGTTAGGTTTCTAGAGAAGTAGTTACCTCACTATCTGTTAAATATGTTCCTTTTGTCACAGTTTAAATCAAGCTGCCCTGTCCTGTCCTGGCTGGAGACTTGCATCCTGATGCTCTGACATGCTTTCACTAGGTCTGGTGGTAGTGGGGACCCTGTAGGTGGCACTGAGGTCTCTCCTCCTGCCAGAATATTATGTTTCTCTATGGAAACCACAGGTAGGGTTTGCTGCCCAGCACTGCTACGGCTTCTGGGGGAAGTGGTGTGGGTTTGCTCACATGTGGTTCTGGCTAGGTTCAGTTTGAGGCATGGAGTGAGCCCTCCCCTTGCAAACTGAACATCATGGTTGGGCCGGTGTTCCTGAAGGAAGGGTTTTACCATTGTGGCAGCTGGACATCTCTGTCTGAACACTGAGAGGTGTGTTGGAGCATCTGCTAAGGTGCCCTGGTCATGTTATCTGCGTGATAATGATATTTGTCATGTTATCTCCTTGCCTAATCTGTCTGCTGAGGTGAGGGCCTGCTGCCTGTCTGCCTTTACCCCAGCACTCGCTGTGGTTGGAGCTTGGATTAAAAACTGCAAGATCTGGGATGCCTGTTTCAGTGAAGCACGTGAAGACACATGTGGCTTCAGATACAAGAGCTGCCCGGTTGCTGTCGGTGCTTACACCAAGCTGAAGCACCTTGTGGAGTTGGTTCTCCACATGGATTACACAGGCAGGACGTCGTTGGCAAGGAAGTGCTTGTTGTTATTAATAATTCATTTTTAGGGAACAAAAAGATGTAATTTCTTCACAAACAGATACCCTACAAAAGGGATAATAAGCTGTTTTATCACTGCTGGCTAGTCTCAAGGGCTATATAACTGTTTTGATAGTTGAACTTTTCTCCTTGTGTTTCTGCCTGTGTCGTTAATTTGCACAGATAGCTTGGGTAAAGGGTTATGCTCTTGTTAGCGATGCTCACGTTGTTGGATCATTATTATGCACTTTTAATGTAATAAGGAAAAGTCTTTCAGCCATAAAAGAAAAAAAAAAAAAAACCCTTGCAAAATGAGTTTGCCTTCTAGAGAAAAACATGATGTTGGCAACATACTTATAGTAACACCCAGAGAGTTTGATAATGACTGTGTATCTGTGATATTAGCATTCATGTTGCTTATGGCACTTAGATCAACAAGAGGGAAAAACTATCTTTTCTCAGAATAAAAGTTAAAGCAAAAGTTTTACTTAAAACCAAACACTTAGGACCCTCTTGTTTTCTTGCAGTCAAGATTTTTGAGCTCCATGTTATCATTTGAGCTCCCAAAGCAGAGTGTCACATTATATTTTGAGTTATATTAGAGAGAGAAGTAGGGAAAATGGCCAAGTGGATTAAAAAATGGAGGAGCAAAGCCTGAAAAGCAGGAGTGCAAGCAGTAAAGAAGAGAACCTATACTTTAACAAACATGGATACTTCTCTACCAATGAAATTTTAGCATCAAGATGTAGCTCTTGGCTGTGAAATCTTATACAGATCAACCAAATCCAGAGTAACTTTGCTGCTTTACATTAAATGAGGATATGACCCAAGAAGCATGGCACGGTTTTTCACCAGCCTTGCTGTGCTGGTTGTGACTGGGGTAGAGTTAATTTTCTTCATAGTAGCTAGTGTGGGGCTGTGTTTTGGGTTTGTGCTGGAAACAGCGTTGGTAATTCAGGGATGTTTCTGTTATTGTGGAGCACAGCTTACACAGAGTAGGATCCTTTTCTGCCTCTCACCCCACCAGTGAGGAGACTGGGGGTGCACAAAGAGCTGGGGTAGGATACAACCAGCACAGCTGATCCCAACTGACCCAAAGGAAATTCCGGACCATAGGGTGTCATGCTCGGCCTATAAAGCTGTGGGTTAAAAAGAAGGAAACGGGAACAATTTGACTGATGGTGTTTGTCTTCCTAAGTCACTGTTAGGCACGATGGAGCCCTGCTTTCCCAGGGATGACTGAACACCTTCCTGTCCAGGGGAAGTGGCAAATGAATTCCTTGGTTTGCTTTTTTGTGCACATGGCTTTTGCTTTACCTTTTAACCTGTCTTGATCTCAACCCATGAGTTTTCTCACTTTCACTCTTCCAATTCTCTCCCCCATCCAACCAGGGGGAAGTGAGCAAGAGGCTGTGTGGGGCTCAGTTGCTGGCTGGGGTTAAAGCTGCTAATGTGGAAAGTGAAACAGGTTTTATTTTAGTTTGAAACCAAAAGCCAGCCTCAGATCCTAAGGATGCTCCCATCAGATTTCGGTTGCCAGCAGAGTCTGACTTAAAGGTTAGTGCGAAGATAGTGGTGAGCACCATATGCCTGACAACTTGGCATAATGATGTGTGACTTCAGCTTGTGTTTCTCTTTAGGAGATGACTAATGAGTCTTAGTCTCATAGAAGACATTAAAATACAATTATGTTATATTAGATCAGCTCTCACAACTGCTAAATTACAGAGTGATAGGCATAACATAGTTCTGGGAGATGTGTTGTTTTTCCTGCAGTGGATTCCAATCAAACCCCTTGTGACGCAAATGTATATGATAATTCACCATGTGGACAGAAACGTATCCGCTCCTGTATTTTACAAGGCAGATTTTGTCTTATGTTTTTACAGGTTTTTTTCTAGCTCTGGTAAAGCCTTTAATGAAATTCCAATCCTGTAGCTGACTTATTAAGCTTTCCCTCAATCCATCAGTGTAAAACTGATTATCAAGATGTTGTCTTTTGGTGTTATCAATCTTGAATGACTTTTTTGGAGATTGATGCATATTCGTTCTTATGACCGGCTCAGATGATATCTGCTATTTGTCTTGATCTCTTTTATTTAGTGTTTTAACTTGGAAGGTTCTACTGCCTTTTTTGATTGAATTTTAATGATGAGGTCTTGACTACAAGACAGACCTTGCACAGCTTTCAGACACATTTTACAAAAGAGCATCCTCGGTCTTTCCTTGCTGACACGTTGCCAGATTGTCTTTTTCATGCAGAAACCCGCCAGAGGGTGTTTGCTCCGCTGTGTGTGTGCCTCTTTCCAGGTAGTTGTGCCGTGGAAGTACAGCTAGCTTTAAAGAAGATTTGGGATGGGGAAGTACTCTACAATATAAGCAAGTATCTGGTAGTTTCCCAGCAGGTGCTAATGGTTCTGCAAGGGGCAAATGCAAGTGTAAAGGAAAGAGACAATCCATGGTTCTGTCAGCAATATACTTGCAAATAGATTAACGTGCCAGTGAAATGTCAGGTCAGTTGTGGCCAGCAAAGTCATACTCTGATTGAGCACAGAAAACTGAGGAGGAAAATAAATAAGGGAGAAAAAAACCTCAGAAGGCTGGTGACAGAGTCGAAGTCCAGTGATGGGATAGTTTAGGGCACAACTGAAGCCAGACCAATTGGGGGATTTTTGGGGGGATGATCTCTGAAAACCTTTTGAAGGGCAGGACAGCAAAGCTTTGAACTGTTGTGGCAAATTCATGGCATCAAGGGGTAGAAGTGGCTTGCCCTTAAGTGTTTCCTTCACCATGTATATCTGACCTGTGGCACATCCCTTTCACGTCCTTTCACTTTTAGGACCTGTGCTTCTCATATTTGAGAGGACTGTATCCCAGTCTCTGGGTTACAGGGCTTCAGGACAGCTTTTTAATTGGCATAATGAAAATTTTAATGTTCCTTTTTTCTTTCTCTTCTGCAGCATCCTGTGGTACCTTGTAATAAAACTACCAGCAGGAGCCTAGGGATAGCAACAGAATCTCATGGGTAGGATGCTGCTGTGAAGCCCAGTCCTGGGGTGAAACTCTCTTTCAGGAGAAACATACTGATACAATTCTGGACTTCATGCTGGTTTTCTTCTACCAGACACAGCTATTCCTGCTCTCACAGGGGCAGATAATGGTTTGCCCTCAATGTGGGGGAGCTGTGTCTAACATATAGCAATCTTAAGAGGTGATACCTTCATCTGCACCATTTAGTCTCTTGCTGGGTATTCCTGTTCATCCCCCAGGGAGTCAGACCATTGTATTGAGGGCTTGGGAAGTGCTCACTGAGAATCTGTGCAGCAGGACACCATGAGGGTTGCATCTTTACAAATGGACCCTCCTGTATTTATTCAGACTCATGTCAGAGCTCTTACAATGGACAGAAAATGAGGTGAATTTAGGTCAGGATTTGATAAGCACTTAAAGTATGCACCTATAGCCCCCTTCCTGATGGACACAGGTACACACATAGTTATTTGTAACGTGCTTTCCTGGTGCTGTATTCTGGGTTCAGAGCTTCTGCTATTTTACTTTGGCATCGAACAGGAATTGTAAATCAGCTGATGCATTTTCACATAGAATAATAGATTTCTGGTGGAGAGTTTTCTTCTCTGTGGCTCCTCTGTGGAGTTATTTGCATCTTCCCACCATGTCTGCATGTGCGTGAGTAGATCTGGAGGTTAACCTCAATCTCTGATTAAAAGCAAAGCGAAGTGACATCAGTTTGTAAAATGAGTTCTGAGAGGGATATATTTAATGATTTTTATTCTTCAGTAGTCAAAGGTAAACTGCTACTGGCAACATTGGACCTGGATTTTTATTTTTTGCTTCCCTTTTAAAAGCTTTCCCATTCAAAGACATAAAGCTTTAGAGAGCTTTTGGATCTAATTCATAGGCAGTGCATAGCTCCTGAATGCATCCTTCCTGATAAGGAATCAGTTGTTCCTTTGAAAGTATTTTCTCAAAAAACAGCTTCAATTGATTCTCTGTGCAAGAGCTGAACATCCATTTCTTCTTGGGGATGAGGAGGAAGAAACCATGTAATAGAGAAGCTGGGTACTTTGTGACATCTGTTTGTCCAGAGATAGTACATTGCTTGGAAAGCCAAGTCACACAAGTATGTAGCTGTTCTGGGTGATTCATGAAGTTCTTAAACGTGTCTTTAGCTCTCAAAACAAGAATCATAGTATTTCTCCTACTTTTTCTCCTCTTGGTTAGTATGTGGGTGGCTGTACAGCACTTGTGCCCTCTGCTATCCTCTGTCCTTGTGGATGACTCCGTCAGGCCCATAGGACAGACTCTAACTGTGCTGTAACATTTAATTCCAGAACATCAAATCCTACATTTGTATCGCACAAACCGTTTGTCCTTGGCATCCCTCTGGAGCCTGCCCTCTCCTCAGTGACGGTCATGCCTTCAGGGCAGCTGGAGCACTAGATCCTGGTTCCTGGTTTGCAGTGCTGTGAGAGCAGGAGATAGAGCTGGAGGGTGAGGGATTGCTTGCCAAGCGCAGAGGTGCTCCAAAGCAGAGCCTCAGTGGGCAGGCAGTCACTCTGTGAGCTATCACAAAATGCAAATTCCAGTGAAAGTTATTTTTCATAACTCTGCTGAGGAACTAAAGCTCAAGGCAATGTTTAATCTGTCAAATACTTATCAGAGAGCTACTACTTCATGTGGATGCTATACTCTGGCAATGCCCAGCCACTGGGAAAAGGCATGGTCTCGAGCAGAGGCAGATCTGTACATGCTGGTTGTGGGAAAGGGCAGGAGGGAGTTGATTAGAGAAAAAACAGGATATGAGAGCAGCCCGGGAAAGGAAGCAGGCAAGAGCCTTGTGTTGCCGAATGTGGCAGTGCCGGTGGGGTGGGGAGGGCATGGTGTCCCCAGGGGACTGTCCGCTTCTGTCTGGTGCATGCTACTAAGGCACTAAAGTGGAGTATTTGCTATTTGGAGGTTTTGGTGTACATCAGAGACCCCATCAAAATGTCTTGGCAGCAGGATTATCACTGCCTGGTTGGGAACACTTTCTCCTTGGAGGCTGTTGCCAGTGCCTGGTCCAGAGAGGCAGCTCAGCTACAATCATATGGAGCAATTTAAGGAAAACTGTGGATTTAGTTGCCTTGTGATACTGGCTCCTTATACAGGTGAATGCTTCTGGTGGCTGAAGTTGGCAGAGTCCATGTTGTGCTTTGTCTGTAGTTGTGCCCAGTGCTGGTGTCTCTGAGATGGCCCCGTTTTGCTGTCAGCTGTAGCCCAGACTGCAGCGCACACTGCTGTGATGGCATTATCCCCTCACACTCCCTTTGCTCTCCAGATCTCACTTTCCAGGTGTTTTTCAGAAGGCAGCTAAGCGTTTGTCTATAGCTTACAACAATACTCAGAACCTTGAGGAAATTCCACCTTTCATGTTTGCAGCCAGTCCAGCACATGCATTTTGTAAATTCCTTGTTTTATTGTTGCCTACTTCCAAATGCCTTAAAGTCACTGGTAACAGCCTTTAGTGCCTCTTTCCATAGCCTTGTCCTTATAAAGATCTCCCATTAATTTTTGTGTCAGTTCAACAGCAGGAAGGAACACGGCTTTTCCTTAGCAACGTGCTATAAACGTTTGCCTTTTTGGGTGCCTGCTGCAGTTCACCTCCTTGGCCACCCTGTGCTTTCTTTGGCTTTCTAGTTATTGAAACAAGTGTGGTTTGTGGACCTTGTGCTGCCTCATGTCAGTAAATGTCACACCGAATTACACTGGCTAATTGTATGCTAGTGATGACAGCCTCTGACAGCTGTCCTGGAGGTACCATTTGTCAGATGTTATGGTGATGCATCTGAGGAAAGGGCCTTGTGCTTAACAGAATGGTTACCTCCATCTCTTCCTCCAGCACAAATGCTTTGGAGCTGCTGAGCTGTCTTCAGCAGACTGGTAATGCCAGCTCCTGCCTGTTTTGGGAGACGTCTTCACTGCTGGAGTCAACATTTCTGCACAGCATTGCTTGTAAGGATCTTCAGCTTTTTTAGGGCAAATCCCCATCTTATAACTTCTTTGAATGATGAATAGACTACTTTGGTTAGATCACACCAAACACACACACTGTTTATTTCGTTCAATCATTTCCTTTCCATCCTTCCCCCACCTTTAGCATGACTGTATCTGAAGACATTCAAAGTGAAAATTGCATTGACTGCTTAATATTTCTTATAAGCTGATGGCATTAGGAAGCTCTGCATCCTGCCCCTGTTCACCCCAATACCTTTCCTGAGCCCCTGCACTCAAGGTGCAGTGTTACTCTGCAAAGGGGACGATCCAACCTCCATGTGCACAGTCTCAGCTTCTTTGTGCTCCGTCTCTGGGTGCAGCAAGTGTGAGGATTTACTAAACACTGTTATGTGCAAACTATCTTCTAGTGCTTCAACCTTCTGTAGACTTGAAGTATCAAGAGCAGTCTTAGAACTTCCCATGTGGGTCTGATCTTGGAGGAAAGAGATGAATGCTATTTGTACAGGTTTACTTCCCCCAATGAATGCTTCATTGAGCTGTGCTGGAAACAGGCAGCTTTATTGACTATGGGGAGCAGAGTGCAGATGGGGTACTGTATTTCCTCCTCTCCCTAAGCTGAATGGCATTGATTGCCTTAGAACCAATACATTTTCATTAGGCTCATTTTATTTTCCAGATTTTCATTGTTCACAGTGTTTATGAAAGGAAGAAATTAATGGCCCTTGCTAAACAGTGCAGAGAGAAACTGGGAAAGCTTCCCAGGGCTTTGATCTGATCCTTACTTTCCTGCATTATATCCTTGGGCTTTTCCAGGGGTGGTTTGGGTAGCAAAGGCTGGGGCTTGCACAGCCTGGCTGCTGGGTTCCCACACTCTGTCACTGTGTTGACCCATCTGCTCCAGTGTGTGCTGGAGGTGGGGAAGGTCTTGTCCCCTCTCTTACTGACACTAACAGTAAGCATCCTAGAGGTGTGCACACTGCCAACACAAGTGTTCGCAGAGGGGATCACTCCTTGTGCTGCCCTTTCCTGCTCTGATGCTGTGCTCCGCAAAGCAGAGAGCTGCAAGGTCTGAGATCAAACTCATCCCACATGGGGCTCACTGCTGCCCTGGTGGGGCAGGAGACTTTAAAGAAGCAGAGAGAGAAGGGGCTGGTCCGGGTCTGGCTGTGGGATGTTGAACATCAAAGTTTGCTGGTGTACCAGGGTACGAGTGGTTGTGTATGGGCAAGTCTTGTCTGAGACCCCAGCTCTGCTCAGGGTCTTGTGAAGATTGAAAGCTGTGAAAGCAAAACAAAACCCAGACAAGGTAACTCTGGTGTCCATGGGCTGGGAACAGGCCTGCCTGACAGTGACTGCAGACTGGGTGAGTTCTTGGCTATACGCCATGGTAAGCCCTGCCTGCGTCAGTTTCTTTCCTATTGCATTTCAAGCAAGCTTTCCTCAGCAGCCCTTTACCATCCTACCTCTTGCACCCAGGAGCCTCAGAGAAAAGCCAGCGCCTCAAACAGCACCCAGCATGCAGGGCTGCTGCCACATCGAAGTGCAATGTCAGGGCACATTGCTTGGATCTAGCCCTTCTGACCTCTGGCTTTGCAGCTGAGCAGAAGCTTAAAAACAGAAAACAAACCAAAGCTGTCAGAAACTCCAGTATTTGTGTTGTTTCCTTGAAGGCAGAGTGGAGCAGCAAGCAACAGGGCAGGAGTGGTGGTTTTGGAGCACTGGAGAGAGGCTGTTTCTCTTGGATGGGTCTGGATTTTATCACATACTTCTCATTCTGCAGGTTTGCTAGTCTAGATATATTTACTACATGGTTTCTTGGCTAATTATTTCTAGCATGGCACTGATTGAGCTGTTAATAAAGTGTGAAGGTGCCTCACAGGCACTTTTTGAGTCTTAAAGAAATGATCTACATCTAAATTGCAAATAGTAAAATTTCCTTACCCACCAATATGAAGGCGATAGAGTCTCCACTGTTGTAAAATTAATCAAACTTCTCTTGGTGACAGAAACGTTAATTTAAATTTTTTGTCACAATTACAGAGAGAGTTATTGCAGCCTCTGACTTGTAATTAATTTCTCTTTCTTTTCATCACTGTGTTAGAGCCCTTTGTAATAGTGATAAATGGAGTATCTGCATGACCTTTTTTTTTTCCCCTTATATAATGTAAATTACATTTAGGTTTGAAATTCCTTCTGGTTAATCAGTGCTTTTCCATAAACAGGACGATAGGAAAGAATAGCTTGGGGTTGTTGTTGTTTCAAATAAGTATTACTGCAGTTAAGATGATAGGTATCAGGGGAACAGTCAAGAGCAGCAGGAAGCAAATAGAACACTAGACACTGCCCCAGTGTGTGTTACACATTGTCCTAGTGGAAACACGTGCACAGGAAATGGACAAGGAGAGATTTGTTGTGCTGAGGAAGGCACCAACCTCATAGTGAAGGACTTCTTCCTAAGAGCTCATCTCACTCTCCCCTCTGTCAGTTTAAAGCCATTCCCCTTTGTCCTATCCCTATGGGTCCTTGTAAAAAGCCCCTCTCCAGGTTTCTTGTTGGCCCCTTTAGGCATCAGAAGTCGCTTTAAGGTCTCCCTGGAGCCACCTTCAGGCTGAACCAGCCCAGCTCTCTTGGCCTGTTTCCATAGCAGAGGCACTCCAGCCCTTGGAGCATCTTCATGGCTTCCTCTGACTCACTCCAATAGGTCCAAATGATCCAGTATCTGTCCATATGCACTTGGAGCATCACGGGTGATAAATAAAAGCTAATAAGTGAACTATTTCCGCAGCCCAGTGTGGCTTGGAAAAGGGTGGTGGGGAGTGTTGACCATTCACATGGATTTGTTTGAGGTTTAACCAGGGATGTAGTACAGTGCTTCAGTAAAATCACTTGGGCATCATATGTCAGAAGTGACTGTGCATCCAGCAGAGTTGATATCATTAGGCCCTAATTACAGACTATCTTATCTGGATTACTTTATGGCGTTCAGTGATCTGTGTTACAGGGGAGAATAGAATAGACTACGAGAATACTGCCTCAGGCTGTACAGTCTCATCAATCACTAAATATCAAGTTTTGTGTATGTCTTTGATAAGCATCTGCTTCTTTGGAGGCTTGTTAGAAACATGTTATCTTTATGGTTAAGTTTCTCACCTATAAAATTTGTGTGTCTTTGGGTTTAACCCAGAAGAGTATCTTGTTGGAGGCATTTAACCACCAACCAATTTGTCAGGCAAACTACGTTTTTCACTCAAATGTAGTTAATGACCCAAACAAAATGAAATGCTTGTTATGGGTTGATTTAAGCAATGTGGTCTAATGACAATGTTCTGTCCTTTCTGCCCACTCTCACTAACAATTCTACTTTATTTCAAAAGGCAAAAAGGAAATGAGCTTTTTAAGCAAGGCTCAGAAATATGCCTTTTGGCAGGAGGGAAGTGGAGGGGCACATTTAGCTGAAGATTTTTACTTTGAAATTTCCTGACAAAAATTAATTAGAAGAATCATGTAGTTACAATAAATGTATCTCATTGGTCCCTAGTGGCTTGTTTCTAAACACAGAAGGATTATTTAGGCATTTATGACAGCAACAAATAGTAACAAATAAATGTAATGAGTTCTTTCTATATACAATAAAAATGACATACAGTAGGTGCATGTTTAACTAATTTGGTAACAGGGTCTTAAAGATGGGGGTATGGTTATGCAGCTTTTATTTTTTTGCTGTGGATGCAGAGGCTGGACCTGTACTTGCAAGAGCTAAGATGCTGACTGGTATTCCTGCCAGTGTCCCACAAGATACTGGGGAAGAGATGCCCCAGCATGCACAAATGTGGCTATCTCCACTTGCTGTGTTGCCTGCATTGCACGTTCCTCCCATGAGATGGGACTTGGCAGTGTTGGTTAATGAGAAGCTCAATGTGACCTGGCAATGTGCACTCACAGCCCAGAAACCAGCCATGTGCTAGGATGCATCAAAAGCACCCAGTGCCCCAAAGCTCAGTGAGGCAGGAGTGGTGGACATGTGGAGTCAGGGAAGGATTGGGATTAATCCACCTCTGCTGCTTCTCTCTGTTATGGGGTTTGCATCTGTAGAAACCTGAGAGTTGTGATGTGATTTAGCCTCACAAATGCTCTAATTCAGGTCTTTTCAGTTATTTCTGTTTCATTGTGCTTCCAGGGTAAGTGAAGTGTGGAGGGGAAAATCTCATGAGTCTAGCATCCAAATTAGACTTAAACAGGTAAACATATGTATATAAGGTGGACACATGCCATCTTAATACACTCCCTCCACACTCCTGCAAGTTATGTTGCTTACAGGGCAGAGGTCTTACTGCTCAATAGCATGGATAAGTCTGTCCTGTGATACTGAACACACACAGCAGCAGCATCAAGTATGTAATTTCATTTTGGCTTGGATTCATCATGAAGATGGTTGAGCTACATGGGAAGACTCACGATCTGGAGATGCCTTTTCCTTTTTTTTCTATAGAAAAAGAGCCTATATAGCAAAGCAGGCTGACTGCTTGACTGTGGGATGTTGGTTAGGTGAGGTGAATCTCTCTCTTTGTGTTTGGATCTTAAAGCTTGTGCATAAGAGCCATTGGTGGAGACATATGAACACTGTAAATCTTTTTCCTGCATGTACCAACCATAAATAGAAGTGATCTTCAAATGACATCATCAACACAAAGGGCACTAGGAGAAGTTCCAACTTATGACACAATAAATCATCAACTAGTCTAGTAATGGACATTGAGCCTGGACAGTTTTGCAGAGTGAGTTCTCATATAAAATGGTATACTGCATTGAAATGTGGGCTCCAAACCTGCTTAGCTAGTACCACTTAAGCTGCTTTAGTGAGATCATTTTGGATTTCCACAGTCGACCAATCTTCCCAAATTGCCTGGTGTCTAATGTAATCCCAGATGTATTTACCATACTTCATTGTATTTATAGAGGTGACTAGGCCATGAAGACATGGCTTATTTCCAGGGACAAGAAGTCCGGGTTCTTCAGTGCATTTTCCTCTTCTGAAAGCAATGCTATGGTGCTCTTGGAGTTTGTGGTGAACACATTTGTCTTTGCTTAGTGACGATAGTTGATCATTAGCAAAATGTATTTCGGTATTTATGGTTACAGGCATATTGACCTTAATGCTACATACAGCAGTGATCGGATCACAGCCAGCCACCATTAGGAGGAGGTGCAAGAATTACTATGCACAGCTTTTCCTGAGCAAAGACAATGCCTCCAAAGCATGGCAGCTGCGAAGGGCCGTATGTAAGAGGAATAAGTCCTTGGTTCAAGTATGATAAACTGACCACTACAGACTTGTTCCTTTTCCTCTCCACTGGTTCTTGTACTCACTTAGCACACAGGCACTGTTAAACCATGTGCTCATCTGATGCTTTTATGTATAGCTACTGTGGAGTAAAGGGAATTACACTCATCAGTATCAGTGTGCGGATGCGGCCCGCGGACATGTCTCCTGGTGATAGTGCCAGAACTTGTGCATGAGAGATGCTCTGCTCCAGCACACTGCTTTGTAGCATCCAACTGTAGCTTTGTCAGTTTACTGCCAGTGTATGTACATTTGCATGGCAGGTTGCTTTATTCTCAGAAGTGTCTGAAGTTAGGTTACATTTGCAAGACAAATGTATGATATCCTGAAGCACAACTTGTATTTTGCTATAAGTTTAGTTTGATTCCCGGCAGCAAAACGGTCTGATCTAAGCCAGGGAAAAGGCATGTTTTTCTCTTGAGCAATATGACAGTCCTGTGACATAATGAATTACACACAGCTGGTTTTTCTCTGGCTTAGGAATTTTCTTTCATTATTACTCTATCTGCAATTTCTTAATATTCATGAATCTGGGCTCTGCTTACAGGCATATCGGATTATTCATGTGCTAGAGTGAAATATGATGTGGAGATGACCACAGAATGCTCTTTATTTGTGAGTAACTGGATATGTAATGGTGTATAAAGAGTTAGGAGCTGGTACTTATCTGCAATGTCTCTTCTGCTTTCTCATTTATCTCCAAGATCAAGTGTATCAGAGACTTATCGCTTGTAAGCCTCTTTTCCTAGCACCGCTTCTCTTCTCCATCTCACCTTCCTAAGATTCTTTCTTAACTAACAGCCTTTTAGACAGTTGACAGTGGTAATTAAATAAAATAGACTTCTAGAGGACATGCCTTGCATTCAGCTGCACAGTGTTAATAAGGATGGGCCTTTGGGCTTGGAGCTATGATCTCCTGAGGGTGTCTGTGGGATGTGTTGTGCTCCCATCGACTTCAGAAGAAATCAAGAAGGGCATTTAGTAAAGGAAAGGGTGGGGGAGAATGTTTCTCCTGGCCTGCCCTGGGATGAAATGGAGGCCCTTGGAAGGGAAGTCTCAGAGGACATGAGCACCAGTTCTTACTCTCCAAAACAGCCAGGGGCACAGGAGCCAGGGGTCTGATTGGGTATAAGGGGGACATATGCTCTGTGCCTCAAATCAAGGCCTCAAATCTTTCTCTTCTTTTTCTAATTTTTATTTTTATTTTACACATGAGGCTGGGTTGCTGGCCTGGGTTCAGCTACAGCAGTCATTTTTCTCCTCCTTAGTAGCTGGTGCAGTGCTGTCGTTTTTGACTTTAGTTTGGGAGCAGTGCTGATAACACCGATGTTTTTAGTTGTTGCTAAGTAATGTTTACTGCGACCAAGGACTTTCTCAGTTTCATGCTCTGCCAGGGAGGAGGGGAAGCCGGGAGGAAGCAGAGACAGGACACCTGACCCAAACTGGCCAAAGGGCTATTCCATACCACAGCACGTCATGCCCAGTATAGAAACTGGGGGGAGTTACCTGGAAGGCCCAGATCGCTGCTTGGTCGAGCTGGGTATTGGTTGGCGGGTGGTGAGCAATTGAGTCCTCTCCCCTTCCTATTTCCCTTATCATTATTGTTATTGGTGGTAGCAGTAGTGGTTTGTATTATACCTTAGTTACTGAACTGCTAGTCTCAGAGGACATGAGCACCAGTTCTTACTCTCCAAAACAGCCAGGGGCACAGGAGCCAGGGGTCTGATTGGGTATAAGGGGGACATATGCTCTGTGCCTCAAATCAAGGCCTCAAATCTTTCTCTTCTTTTTCTAATTTTTATTTTTATTTTACACATGAGGCTGGGTTGCTGGCCTGGGTTCAGCTACAGCAGTCATTTTTCTCCTCCTTAGTAGCTGGTGCAGTGCTGTCGTTTTTGACTTTAGTTTGGGAGCAGTGCTGATAACACCGATGTTTTTAGTTGTTGCTAAGTAATGTTTACTGCGACCAAGGACTTTCTCAGTCTCATGCTCTGCCAGGGAGGAGGGGAAGCCGGGAGGAAGCAGAGACAGGACACCTGACCCAAACTGGCCAAAGGGCTATTCCATACCACAGCACGTCATGCCCAGTATAGAAACTGGGGGGAGTTACCTGGAAGGCCCAGATCGCTGCTTGGTCGAGCTGGGTATTGGTTGGCGGGTGGTGAGCAATTGAGTCCTCTCCCCTTCCTATTTCCCTTATCATTATTGTTATTGGTGGTAGCAGTAGTGGTTTGTATTATACCTTAGTTACTGAACTGCTCTTATCTCAACCCGTGGGAGTCACATTCTTTCCATTCTCGTCCCCATCCCTCTGGGAGCAGGGGGAGGAAGAAGAGGGAGGAGTGAGCGAGCAGCTGCTCTGGTTCTGAGTTACAGGCTGGGCTTAAACCATGACAGTTGCTCGTAACTAGGATATTAGGCATATAGAAAAAAAGGCTGAGCTGAAAGTCTCATTTATCTGTGGTGAAACGGGTGTGTATGATGTTATAAAGTACTCTGTCAGGAAGCGTAAGTTTGTCTAGCAGGCAGATTTGTTAGTGTACTATTACTGATCACTTCTGACTCCCCATTTGCTTAATGAAGACTATGGCCAGAAATGACTTTGGTCTTTGGATGCTTCTATTGGTCAATCACATACCCAGTTGTATTAAATGCCAATGCACAATTGCTGATGGGCTTGAATTTTTTAAGTGATATTTGATTGATGCAATGACATCTTACTTTACCTTAAGATCTTACTGCATCTTCACCAACAGTGATGAGAAACTTCCTTTTGCATTTTGTTAGTGCTTCTGTCCATCTCCAATGAAATATATCTTAATAGAATTGAATAGTTTACTACCAAATTCCCTATGCCTATGGGTTTCCATTAGGTAATAGGTTGTGCCCAACTTGGCTGTGTATAGGTGGAGCACTTGATTGCTCTTCCTGTTACAGACTCGGAGTCTGGGTTAGATTCCTCTGGAGAGCAGTGTTCTGATTTAATAGTTGGTACACAGTCCCATGAATTATATCCAGAGAATTGTTCAAGATGGATGATGACACAAATGGGTTACTTGGGCTAATTCAAGACGCTTTCTTGAGCACACTGGGTCAATCTTCTAATGGATCAAAGTGGGTGTGTTTCAGAAAACTGCTGGCACACACGTATATACACCCCCACACTGCATCATGTGGATCAAGGCAACTCCAAATTCTGTTCTAGTTCAGTCTGTTCACATTTCAACTCTATTTGAGGTGTTGGAAACTGAATGAAGCACTGGAAAATGTGCTATAGGGAGTGACCTGCAACTGGTGAGTGGTCTAAATGTTCCCTTTCCATCTCTTCAATTGACAGGGAATACTGGTGAAATAGAGAGTCCCTAGGTTGGATTTGCAGCCTTTGTTGCCCTCTAGTCTGGTGATAATACCAAGCAATGGAAATACATGCAGTCAGATGTCTGGATTATTTACCCTAAGCCTTTCTATTTCAAGATGTTTTTCCTTTTCCTCCACTTGATGAATCAGAGTTGGGAAAAAGACA